>NC_060885.1:21861131-21956131 GCF_014805685.1 Silurus meridionalis
ACCTCAGAACATGTCAAATATAGCTGGTTTATTATTTTGTTCTCCTTTTTGAATGGACCAAATGTATTTATGCAATTGACTGATCGGCTCTTACTAGCCAGGTGTGTATTATTTCATAATTTTTCTTATAAACACACAGATGAAAGGTCTATAATTGATTTCAAGTCTGTTTTTTGCATTTCAAATCTGTTGCTGTTAACTGTTTACGACATCCAAAAAACTGACAATGCGCCAGTGAAACAAACCATCGTTAGACTGAGAAATCAGTCGGGTCATTATTAAAAAGAAAGAATACACTGGTGAGCTTAAGAAAACTGTTGTAGTCAACAAAAATTTTTTCAGCAGTAAAAAAAAATGATACTAAAGTCTAAAGTGAACTAAAGTCAGCAAAGATTTCACCAGATCAAATATAGGGTTTTTTTTATTTTCACAAGATGGAAACAGGAAGAATAGATGAGGTGAATTCTGAAGTCTGCTCAAATTCAGTCAAATGCTTCAAAATCACAACAACCTTAAGTCAAAGTAACCCAAGCTGTTTTGTTTGAGGGAAATAAGTGGAATGTTGTCAATCACCAGACCTGAATCCAAGTGAGCATGTGAAATTGCTGAAGACAGAACACACCAACTGCAGCAAAGACCTAGCACCACTAGAGATGATGTCTGGTGACGTCAACAGGGTCCAGATTTCAGTCATCAAACCACAAAGTATTTGCAACCATGTATTGAAGGAAAAAAAGGTTATAATTACAGTAATTTGTCTATTTACTTTTGTTTCTTAAAATAACAAAAATAGTAACATTAACTTTTTCAGGGTAAATATATTTATGTGCCTTGACTTCTCACTGGCCAGAAAACCATGAATGCTCAGATTTCCTGTGAGTGTATATATATATATATATATATATATATATATATATATATATATATATATATATACACACACACACACACAATACGTTCATTTCTTGCTTTGTATCATGTTTATCTTCTTACCTGAGCTGACACCATTTTGTAGTACATTCTAAGGTAATGAAAAGAAATGTGAAAGGAAAGGCCTCAAGAAGATGATACCACTTGCACATTCTTTGTTAAAAGCACCATGAATTCTCCATATTGTCACTGAATCTTGTATTGTTTTGCTGCGGATGTAAGCAGATCAAATGTAGCTCAAGTATGTTCTATGTAATCTTCATTTTAAGGTAATCAGTACCTTATATATAATCAATTCCAATAACAGTGAATTTGGGCTTCATGTTTCCTTTATTCAAGTTTTTTTTATATTCATAACAATATGGTTGTGACCGTCATGAACATACCTGCAAAACATCTGTAGTGAGGTTTAAAGAGATTTAATAACAAATTGACCAAAATAATGCAAGGAAGTGCAACCTTCCCACACCCACCAATACATAATAAGTCATTCAGCTAATTCCTTTACCTCGATGCAATCTTTCATCTTTTAACTCAAGGTTCAAATCATTGTTATTCCCTTTATAAATAAATGTTTATGTGTTTAAGGTTTATTCAATACTGCGCAGGGCTTACCAATACAAGTACAATGCTGTTTGGACTTGTTTGTAGATTTCATCAATTCAAATGAAACTATTCTATGAAGCATAAATCATATTTCTCAGCTTCCTGAAATCCTATTAAAATATGATAATGGCCGTTGACAAATGATCGAATTTATGCCAATCTGTCTCCCCACCCAAAGTCGGAGGTATGTCTTAACAGTAATGTGCATTTCAAATGTTACAAGTAAAAAGTCAACACCATCTGCAAGGTTTGGAATCATCCTTCCTGTTATCCTGGCATACTTCCTACTGCAGTCACATGCAAGACAAGGAGAACAACAATAACCAAACAAAAAGATGGGGCACCAAGAGTTTGACAAGGGCAAGGGTTCAGCAACACAAACCTCACTTCCTCCAGGGGCTCTCATATGATGTCATCCTTAACAGGAATGAGAAGTCACTTGTGTTTGAAGGAGGAACTTCCTGCCTCTGCCTGGAACTCACTCTTATATCCCACAACTGCTCAGGTCATTCTCTCTCTCTTTTTCCTCCTGTTTTCCTCCCCTCAAATTAGTTTTTTGGAGTTTTTGTAAAATATATATACAATATGTCACAAGTGAATACACCCCTCATGTTTCAGCAACCTTTTTCTCAAGGGACAATACTATAGAAGCAGTAAAAAAATAACTCAAAATACTCCATTATTGTCTAAACAGCTGGCAACAAAAGTAAGTACACCCTAAGTGAACTTAATGTCAAAACTGTGTCCAAAGTGTCAATATTCTGTGTGAGCACCATTGTTATCCATCACTGCCTCAATCCTCCTGGGTATGGAATTCACCAGAGCTGCACAGGTTGTGGCTTGGATCCTCTTTTACTCCTCCATAATGACATCACAAAACAGACACATGACAGACACATGACGCTTCTCCACTTTCCACCTAAAGATGCCCCACAGGTGCTCAATACGGTTCAGGTCTGGAATCATACTTGGCCACTTCATCATCTTTACCTTCAGTGTGCTCACTTTTGTGAGATATTGTATATATCAGTGTGTGTTTGTGTGTGTATATGTGTTGTTGTCGGAAACCAAAACAGAGGGATGTGTGTGCCTTTCAGCAGCAGCTGCAAAAATCACAAGCTCACCCCCCCACCTAACTCACCCCACCCCAATTTGCTGAGTCTTGGCTGCCTTAAGACCTATGACACATTGCCCATCTGAAAAGAATTCCTCCACGCATCCACGAGTCACGCCTGCCAAGTCCGGCAGCAGCTCACCTCACAACAGCTCATTATTCTTTGTAAAGCAGCTGCTGAACCACCATGTAGTCTTCCTCATACACCTTAGTGTGTCTTAGTTACTTTTCTCAGCTCAACATCTGTCACATGACTGGATAAGGAAACACTGTGATGTTTCGGATATTCGGTTAACTTTTTAATTAGATCTGTACTGTTAGAGAACTGAGGGCACAATTTGGAGAAGGGGTTTCATTTCTCAGGACTCCGTCTTGCCTGTACCAGCTCATTCAATAGCTAAAAGATCGATGTTTAACATTTAAACAGAACAGGTTAGGATGAATAGTGCGAGTCATGCTTGGTTTTTTTTTTATAAATCTTGTGACAGAGACTAGCACACACCAGAAAATGTAGCTTCCATTCAGATTCTAAAGCATTATCAGAAGCTGATCCATGCACAATACAGTTTATAAGCAATCGTTTTGTACGTGAGTTAACAGAGTAAGGAGTAAAAGCTGATTCAGACATAAATTGAAACCCTAAATGCATCGATGTGAGGTATCAATTACAAAAATGACATACGGAAAGTCACATTAGACACAACGATTACAAACTGCTCAGTCATCAAGGTTTTAGGTGGGACGCTACATTCTTAGCTCTTACGATCTTTAGTGTGATTCATTTCATCTGTATTATAATTTCTCTTATTATTATAAAATTGATATCAATAGATGTGATGCCACCGGGACTCCGTGGGTAGATAAAGTTACTGTATGTGATTATGGTGTTTGTGCATGCCCCCTATCCATGTCTGCAAGGGTTTCTTCCTGAAACTCTGGTTTCATCCCAACTCCCAAAAAACTGCAGGTAGGTGTACTATGTGTAAATGAGTGTGTACGTGAAGCCCTGTGATGAACAGGCATGTTGTTCTGGGTGTTTCCATGTTGTTCCCTGAGAACTCGACAAAGCTACTCTTCTGGCTTACTTTAACATACTTTTTTTTATTCTAAAAAGATTGGAGTATGGGAAAAGGGTTTTGCTTTGGCAGCTTTTGTGTGTGTGTGTGTGTGTGTGTGTGTGTGCTTAGACAGAAGAGTTGCCCTCCATCTGTGAACTCACAGCTCAGGCCAACATT
Organism: Silurus meridionalis; assembly: GCF_014805685.1. Lineage (NCBI taxonomy): Eukaryota > Metazoa > Chordata > Actinopteri > Siluriformes > Siluridae > Silurus > Silurus meridionalis. Next base: position 21,865,017 of record NC_060885.1, read on the forward strand.
TCGAGTGGGCTATTTTGAAATATCAGCAAGCCCCAAAAACCCTGAGAGACGAGAAAGCTGGGGGGAAGAAAGACGGGTAACTTCCACTCACCCTTATATCATTCTGACGCAGTTCCACGTCGCAGACGCCGTGTCCATGGCCGACTGCACATCTGGAGAAGCAGCAGTAACGACAGACGGCCACCTGCTCGGTCTCGCAGTGATACAGTCTGTATTCGTCATGCTGAGGGCAGCTCCAGGCCCGCACGTCCTCGACATCTACCAGCAGATGTCCGGCGTTTGAAGAAGGCTGCTGAAGGTGGGTTTGGATGTGAGACTGGCAGCAGGGCGCGTTGCAACGGAGGCAAACTTTCTGCGCCGGGAGCGCGGGTCCCCTTCTGCACAGAATGCACTGCAGCACAGCTGGTTCCTTCTCTGTGTTCAATGCGTTAAACTTCTCCACGATGTTGATCAGCTTGATGTTCTTGTCCAGGCTGGGCTTCTGTTTGTAGGGCTGGTTGCACTCCGGACACCGGAGAATGCCGACGTCTTTGGCCCAGGCCTCGCTGATGCAGCCGTGGCAGAAGTTGTGTTTGCACGGCAGCTGTACCGGGTCCACGAACACATGCAGGCAGATGGGGCAGATGAGCTCCTCTTCAAAACAGTTCTTCCAGGCCTCGGCCATCTCGGCTGCTTGGGCAGAAGACATGCAGGCCAGGATTTTCAAGTTGAAGAGCTTACTCAAGTGTTTCAATGAAGTCGGAGTGGAATTCGACGCGCTGTTCCAGTCATTGTTTTAAAGCCCTTTATACTAATAATAATAAGAAGAAGACGCTGCATCCAGGTGTGCACAAACAGCTGTCGAGAAGTCTCCATTAAGGGTCCAGGGAGACAAATCAGAGATCTCAGGCTTGCAATCGGATCGCGACAAACGGGGCATGTTACTGAAAACCACACCGGAGTCCCAGTTCTCCGATATGATCTCCTAAATATCTGAGCATGGTTTTGGCGCAGTGATGAAAACGCAATCGCACCGATCTCGGGGATTTATACAGCTTATTACAAGCACGTAAAGTTGTTTAAAGCTCTTTAAGTCTCTGTAATAACACTATGCTTTGAGTGAAGTTTTGGTGAAGCTACACCATGTCCCGTGTTTGATCTGAACACTCGGATGTGCGCTGGAAAGTTGAAGTCGGATGATCCATAAGTCCATATATATGTATTTATCCAAAAACAAGCCTCATGCATCCGATCATTGAGAAAGTTGTAAAAGCACACGTGAGTCGAGCAGCTCAAAAATATCTCCAGATCCCGAAACGAGATCAGTGTCCTGTTCGGTATACCCTGTATATACCCTGTATATACCCTGTGTATACCCTGTGTATACCCTGTGTATACGTATATGTTCAGAGTTCCTAGACGGCGTTATGACACTTACCTCGGCAGGACATCAGGCCTCCATACTGTGAGAAATGGAGCGCCGGAAAATAGTTTCGAAAAATCAGTACAGCTATAATAATAATAATAATAATAATAATAATAATAATAATTAGAAGAACGAGACGAATAATAATAATTATTATAATATATAAATGTTTACAATTCGAACTCTATGTTGGAGTAGTCATTACGCGTGTGTCTGATTTTCTGCCACCCAGATCAGACCGCCTCCGTGTTCTGAGACCTTTTCCGATGTACAGAACAGCAAACACGTTAAAGAACATTAACGTGCGTTATGAAAGCTATCCACGGAGCTCGCGCGCGCTCTCTCTCTCTCTCTCTCTCTCTCACACACACACGCGCACACGCACGCGCCCGCGCGCGCACACACTCACACGCGAAATCTCTCGATCAAACTCCGCTGTAACGCTATTTATTCTCTTGCTATCTGTAGTCGTTCAATGTTAAAGGGTTTTCCGCGGTGTTGTGACTCTTCTCCATGCCCGCTCACGGCGCTGAGCTGCGATCTGATTCCTTCTCTCACAAAACAGCGACCAGCCGAACGTCAAGCTTTATAGGTTTAAGCGATCTCGCTTAAATATTTATGTATTTCAGACACACACACACACACACACACACACGGCGCTGGTCCTTAAAGGGGACAACAACGTTCCGGTCCCTTGTTATCGTTTACTGTCACCAGCCATCTTGTTTTCCTGCTTTGGAAAGCGCGATTGGAGTGTCGGATCTGTTTCTTTTTCTCCTGATGTGTACACTCCTTTATGAAGCTTCTCCCTGTCCAAATCCCAGAAATTCCCCAGTGACTGATGAGCGCTGCTCCGCGAAAACACCACAATCAGCCTCCAAAGTGCTGGTCCGAGATCAATCCGCCGGATTTCCGCCGTAATCCGGTCTACTTCTTTGGCGTATTATTTAATCATTAATTAATTTTTATTTATTTATTCTTTTCTTTTTTAAGCAAATCCCTGATGAGAGGAATGCAAGCAGGCACAGGACTGCAACTCAGGATACACTTCACATTTACACTCCCCCATCCTCCTCCTCCTCCGCCTCCCCTGGGTCACGTGATCGTCCTTTACCTCCTTGATTCATACAAAGGGGCGGGAAGTATGCACGAGTGGGCGGGGTCTACTTTAAAAGGGCAATTTTTTTTATAACTATCGTCTATTTACTGATAACCAGCACTTCATAAAAGAAAGGTCGTGTTCACAGTTAAACGGCATTATGAAACTAATAAAGTGTTACTATTTCTGTATTTTACTCAGTACTGTTTAGAATTTTCACTTGATAACACTGAAGTCGTTCCTAAAATGTTTTCGACGGTAACAACGACGCTGTTTATGTAAAAGGGGAAATGTGTGTGGGCCCCACGGCACTACAGCGACTGTGTGCATACAGTACATTACATTGTAATTACATTTTGCACTAAATTGAATATTTGCATTAAAATCTAAAAAAAGAGCAATTTCTATTGCAGCAATTCTATTTCATATAAAAACATAAGTAACAATATTGTTTGCTATTTAAAAGATAAAGTAAATTACAATAAATCTATCCCTTTTCTCCAGTTGGTTTGAGAATTCAGGAACTATTGCTGAACAAACACACACACACACACACACACACACACACACACATAAGGATCTGAACTGCCAGACTACCAGATGCCAGTCTAAAGGCTTTTTCCAAAATCAATTGACAAAATACAGCAAATGAAATACAAGTGCCATTAGAACTACATTTGTCTGTCTGTCTTGTGTTAAACTGTGACAAAGTCCAGCCTTTAGGCCGTAAATGCCATTGGCATGTTGGGTGAAAAATATGGGACAATATTCATGAAGATTCTACATCTCCACAGTAATATATCACAGTGGATCATTGATGCTTTCAAATCTTTTGCAGCTGGTGTTTTCCAGAGGCTCTATTGATAAATTGTTGGTAATACCAGTGAATGTAGCTACAAGGCATAAAACTCAATCCAAATAAATTACATTCAGTTTTGCTTTTGTTATTACAATATAATATAATATTATATATATATATATATATATATATATATATATATATATATATATATATATATATATATATACAGTACAGACCAAAGTTTGGACACCTGCTCATTCAAAGAGTTTTCTTTATTTTCATGACTATGAAAATTGTAGATTCACACTGAAGGCATCAAAACTATGAATTAACACATGTGGAATTATATACATAACAAAAAAGTGAACTGAAAATATGTCATATTGTAGGTTCTTCAAAGTAGGCATCAACAGAATGCCAAGAGTGTGCAAAGCAGTAATCTAAGCAAAAGGTGGCTACTTTGAAGAACCTACAATATGGCATATTTTCAGTTGTTTCACACCTTTTTGTTATGTATATAATTCCACATGTGTTAATTCATAGTTTTGATGCCTTCAGTGTGAATCTACAATTTTCATAGTCATTAAAATAAAGAAAACTCTTTGAATGAGCAGGTGTGTCCAAACTTTTGGTCTGTACTGTATATATATTTACACATATCAGTTATTTATTCACTCTGTTCTACCAGGGTAACAATTACAACAATTGACTTCTTATTTATATATTGTAGGCTTGGTCTTAATCACTTCTTATAAAGGCTTCTAATGATCTAATCTAGAAAGCCAGCATGATAATTAAAGAAGGCCTATAGACCTACATACATTAATAAAATACAACCCAAATGTAAAAAAAGCTTTGGATGATGTAAATGTAAATAACATTAGAATGAAATGATTGGCAAATCTCATGAACCTATATTGTATTTACAATAGAACATAGAAAACATATCATATTTTTAAACTGAGGAAATACTCTTTTCCAAAAAGATGGAACATTTGGATAGGAAATGATAGGAACATTTGTTGCTATAAAACCTGTATATACTTTTCAACACTGATGGTTCATAAGCACTAATGCACCCCCATACCATCAGAGATGCAGGCTTTTGAACTGGGCACTGAAGATAAGCCGAATAGTCCCTCTCCTCTTTAATCTGGAGGATGTGGCGTCCATGTTTTCCAAAAACATTTTAATTTGTCTGATCACAGCACATTTTAAATGAACTTTGGCATAGAGAAAATGCTGGTGTTTCAGGATCATGTTTACATGTGGCTTCTTCTTTGCATGATCGAGCATTTGTGGATTACATGGCAAGCTGTGTTCACAGACAATGATTTCTGGAGGTTTTAATGAGTCTATGCAGTTATTTTCTTTTACAAATTCCTGTCTGTTTCTTTAATGCAGTGATGCCCCCCTTGTGCACAGAGAGCTCTTGAAATTATCTGAATCTTTTGATGAGAGTATGTTATGATAAGATACTCAAAATCTTCACAATTTTTTCGAGAAACATAATTCTGAAATTGTTCTAGGCAGCTTTTTGCAGATTGGTAAACCTCTACCTCTAAAATACAAATTTTATACCCAATCATGTTTCTAACCTGTTGGTAATTACCCTAATCTTTTTAGTTTAACAACTTTTACTTTTCCAGCCTTTTCTTTTTTTTTTTTTTTTGCCCTCTCCGAACTTTTTTCCCCCGACATGTTGCAGCCATCAAATTCAAAATTACCTAATTTTCTATTCAAATAGTACATTTCCTTACTTTAAACATTTATTTTATATTGTCAGTATTTTCTATTGTAAATCATTGCTTAATGTTTTCATTTACATTTTACACAGCAGCCCACGTTTTGGGGGGAATTGGGTCATATCAGACTGCTCTACAATGGTGCTTCACATTGGTGAAGCTGTTCTCCCTTGTTAAGTGGACATCTGTGTTTTATAGTGTAGCCTATAAACTTGTCTACCAAGAGTTTATATAATTCATTAATTTAAATGGGTGCTTTTGGTAATGAAATTGTCACCCAAAGTCAAATAAAAGTTGTTATCCTGCTGAATCTAACTGTTTAGATTTTTGTGTTATTGTCAACATGTGACTAACATGTTGACTGTTGAAACAAAGGCGATCTTCTTTAATGAATGTCATGACTATATAAATATATATAAAGTAAATATAATTGTAAATACACTGCAGTCTTGCTGTATATAGCAGCATTCTGCCACTACAAACACCAGATGTGAGCCAAAACATCGATAACAAAAATTGATGGTTAGGAAAGGTATGGCATACAAATGAGCACTTGGTAAACATCTTTAAATGTAACTTTGGACTAATTTTAGTTATTTTAAGTAAAAATATTAGAAAGAATTCTCTATTATTTATACATTTTAAAATGGCAGTAAGAAAATGTAAATGTAAATAAACTTTAATGCACTATAGTGATAAAAAACAGGCAGTTTAGTGATGAGAAAGAATATTAAAAAAAGAACAATACACTACAAAAGCACATCATTTAAAAACAAACAAACAAACCAAAAAAACACCACAAAAAGTAAAATAAAATACAGACAGCTCATGGTTTAGGATGCATTCCAGGCATTACCAAAAAGGACCAATGTACTGTACCACAAACACCTTTTCACTTGCATCTATAAAACATGGAACGTAACAGGAACAACAGGTGGAAACGTTAACCATTGCACTTTAAATGGTTAAAGAAATCAGAGGAATCAGAATAAAAATGGACTTTTGATCCCCTACATCCAATACATGAGAATGCTAATTAAATACTGGCTTTGGTATAGATCAACTTGAATGAAGGTAGTGTTAATCACAGTTTTTAACAGGCACTAGTATATTTAATTTGAGTGCAATTTAAACACTTCAATAAATCATGATTAAAAAAAAAAGGTAGATTAATTACAGCTTGACTTCATGAGATATAGTTCTACTGGGAAAAAAGTTTACTCGAGCCGGTAAACATTTCTTAGCAAGACTTAATGATAAATGTGTACATTTCTAAACAATGGAGAAAAGTACTAAAAATTGACAAGATAAAAATGTATCATGTTTCGATTGGCAGTATATATTTATAGCACTAGAAATGATTTTATTTTTTAAGAAATACACCTTTGGCATAATCAATCTTTGTGCACACAAAGTGAACATTTCAGAAAATTCTTTAATTTGCAAAGCAAATGTTGAGCAGATTTTGTATCAGTACTTCACTGTGGCACAGAAAACATTGGGGAATATTTGGCAGAATTAGAAAGTTGCTATGCCCAACCGTTAAAATTTATAAACATGGTTTCAGCCAAACTCTTTTGCAAAATGATCATTTGTGGAGCGCATTAAAAAAATAAAGATAAACAATCTGTATTATCTGTTCCCTGTTTGTTCTCCATTAAATAATATTCTTTTTTGTTGTTGATTACAGCAAGTCGTTCTGCAACTTGATGCATTTATCAGTCTGGGTTAATGCACACAACAAACCTGCTACAGCCCTTTTTTACAGTAAATCCATCTCAGAGTATTCAAAAAAATAGTAAAAACATTGTAAATACAGGCACTTTTAAAATTGAACAGTATGAGTGACTAAATGCATTCGACTGAACAGGAGAAATGCTATGATGGAGTTAATGCTGGGTGAGAAACGGCATATTCGGTGTTTTGTGCCAACAGTTGTCTGAGAGGGAGTCAAGTGTCTACGTGTCCATTTCCTCCAACTGTGTATATGCGTAAGTCTCTGTGGAGCCCCTGCGGCTCAGCACTTCTCCAGAGACGCGGGAGGAGACAAGGCTTCCTCAGTCTTATTGTAGCGGGCTGTCAAACACTCGATCTGGCAGGATAGAAATCTTCAGCTTCTTATCAGGCCAGCTGTATTCCTTTGGTAGCTTGGACTGAAAAACAAGGATGCATTTTAAGAACGGTGCTTCATGAATTTCTTTTAAAGCCGAACATTACGCGGCCGGTGATTACCCACCTCTTCACAAATACTCAGGTCCCGAAGGTCGCTTAGCATATGCTCCACAAACTCTTCAGTGAGAAGGATCTTCAAAAAACAAAACAAAAAAAACCCCACAAGTGTACATCATTATACCTGTTCAGTGAGGTTGCCATTCGAATAAGAACTGTAGAACTGGATATTCATTACCTGCAGCCAAGGCCCATGAGCAGCGTAGGGGTGCTCTTCTGTTGCGAAGGCACCCTCCACTCCAGTGGATACAAAAGTGATAGCTGTGTCACCATTGATACTTTTATATGTGAAGTGCCTTCCATGAAGAAGGCGACCTCTATGGAAGACAGAGAAAAAAAAAAATCTTGTTTAGAACCGACAGCCACCAGTGCTTCGATTGCTACAGAGATGAAATTCTCATGGATCGCCTTCAGGCTTAAAAAAAAAAAAAATGTCTTTGGTTTCAACTAAACAAAATGAAATTACACTTCAAACACAGATCTTATACTAAATCCTTTTAATGCCAACGCTTGGGCTTGCTGGAACCGGCCTAAAGATTTGCTGGCTTTCAGAACATGTTGAGAGTTATGATATTTTTAGAATAACACTGTAGGGGTAAAGGATAATCTCAAAATAACAGGGTGTTAAATAAAGTAGTGCATAAATAAATACACTTCTGTACACAATACCCATTACCAGGTGGATGAGGAAGGGCTCAAATATACTGCAGGTACTATTGTGCATAAATAATTCTGAATAAACCAGGCGTGTGCGTGTGAGAGAGAGAGAGAGAGAGAGAGAGAGAGAGAGAGAGAGAGAGAGAGAGAGAGAATGGGGAGGCGGGGATGAAAGCATGCCTTCAACAGAGACTGTAAAAGTCTTTACATTACCTAAGGCACAGCGGGAGCAGAGTTCCAGACTCCTGATTGAACTTGAGGTGCACACTCTCCAGCTGTCGTGTCCTGACCAGCTCATGAGGAACAATAGCGGATGAGCTCTCACTTTCCAGACTGTCCTTACGGCTTCTGACGAGGGAGCAAGGAGGAGCGCGAGCAGGGGCGCGAGCAGGGGCGAAACAGAAAGCAAGAGAGATGAAGGGAGAAGGAATGAATAATTTTGCATATTTCATTTGCTCCTATTTCCTGCAGTCACAAAGGTAGACTGCTCTAAATATCCCTAGGCATAAAGCAACAGTCCCCTTTTCTCTGCTTATCCTTAATAAGATAAACTGGTTAGTGCGCACACATTTGCATTTAAGTCAATGAACTACCAGGAGGCCAAACTGCAAATTTTCGGTTTAAAGTTTATGAAATAGCTATAAATATGGCACCACCACTAGAAGCAGTCCAGCTCACACAACATTAATTCCATGATAGAAATTGGGATTACTTCAGCAAAGACCAGTGCTAAGACCATTACACTAAATTTTGTCTGTGACCCTAATGTTCCATTGGATATAAATGCAATTATAATCATGTTAAGCATCAAATCGTTTCACATTTCTAATCGTTCGCCATTTAAAAGTGAGCCACTTTTACGACATCCGTTATTGGTTTCTAATAAGCAGTTACCCGAGGTAACTTAGAGCACTTCAGGTCCCATGGTCTGCCACATCACAGCTATACTGGCCCATTTGTTATCCTAAGTAATTCAGACAAAAAGTCTTTAGCAAAGAAAAGGCTTTAATTATTTATATTTAGGGCAAGAAGAATCAAAGCGAACCACTGCCTTCCTACAAAACTGCTCCTTTCAACATTTACAGTGATGTGTGCAACTAACAAAATTATAGTATGTACTACGCCACACAGTCCACTACATAATGTATACATATCTTTTTGGAACTAAATGTAACCTGCAGATGAAGACAGTACCATTTATTAATGAAAAAACTCCACTAGGGAACATTTTGTTTAGGAGTGAATTTTTTTTTCTCTCTATTGTTTGGCTCTTACCTTGAATTCTGCTTGCTCTGCAAATGTCCGACTGATTGTCTAAAGAGAAATTAGGAGTAAATTTGTACCACAGCGAAGAGGAAATTAATGCATTTACCATTACTGTCAAGAGGAAAATCAATTTCCATTTTTTTAAAGCCACAAAGAACAGAGACCACCATTTCCCTAGTTTTTTTTCTTCAAGGGAAGAAATGCTTTCAGCACCTTACACACCATTATGATATTAAAGGTCTGATTGTTGGTGTTGCATCCGGTCAGTCAGTGAAAAAGGCAAAGCTTTCTTAACAATTGTTAAAGGGAAACAACTCTACCTACTGCTGCTTTTATCAACCATTTTGGGAACCGGTTTGATAATTAATCCTTAAATTGAACATGCATGTGCTATAGGAGTAAGATTTCTAGAATGCCAAAGATTATTATTCAGATTAAGTCAAACATCAGCAAAATGTATAAATGCTAATTATAAATGCATTCATATTTCCCCCTGCATAGTACAATACATTCTGCATATATTCCTTCTATTTCTATGCTTTTTAAAGGCTAAGCATAGACATACTCTGCTGTGGTAATTGTATGTGTGGCACGGCTAAAGAAAGACAGCAGATCCTCTGCTTATGGCCAGGGGGCAAGGTGAGCAGGATGAGATGGACAAAACACAATAGGAGGCTAAGATTACCCCAACCCCCTGTTGTGCAAGGTGTTGAATGAAGCGCGACTGCATTGAGATCGATGAGTTAAGAACGGACCGTCAAACATCACAGCTTACCATAAAGAACATCGACACACAGCTCAAAACGGATAGTAGAAATTTTTTTTTTAAACTTTGCAGTGACCGAAACAATGAAATCAGACAAATCATTACACCGACACCAAAGATTTCAGAACAACTGCTCACAAATAACTTCTGTACAATATTTCCCCGGTCCTAAAAAGTCGGCACCTAAAATGTACAGCACTCCAGTTAACACAACTTTTATATACTGATAATTATAACACTCACTAAATACTAAATATAGTGACTGGTACTGGTACTCTTACTGGTTTGTTTGGTATGTTAAGTGAAACAAAATTTGCTACCTAGGAATCCAAAACTCAACAAGAATAAACATTCGGATAGGAACTAGAACGTAGTAAGTACAAATGCAATTTTCAATGGCTCAATGAATGAATTGTAGCTTGTTAGCGAACCACCAAAAATAGACCTAAATACTATATTGCCAGGCAAACACCCAAGCAAGCACCAATTTCAGGGAAATGAATTGAATGATTTACCCTAAAATATTACTAAACTTTACTCAACACATTACGACAACTCATTAATAACACTGCTGCAAATCTACAAGGAATTTCTGAAGAAACAGCAATATCTTGGAATATGCCGAAGAAACACGCTACGACTTGAACCATGCTGGTTAGCTTATGTCAACATGTAAATGCCAGCAGCCATGTTGTCAAGTAGCCCATTAATAATAAAGTATTTTAATAAACTTGAGGTTGACTATTAAGAGTAATAGCTGTTTTGTGATAATAGCAACAGCAAAAAGCTGAGTGTTTTATTTTTTGCTTATTCTGAAACTAAACTTTACACACTATTTCCGGCAGATTATTTTACTTTAACAGCAGGGCATACGAGTTATGATCATTGGTATGAGATGTGTTGAATGACCAACGTCCTGGTTATAGATTACAGAGAATACAAACGCTGTGCTAAATACGTGGCATCGGAAACATTTGCTGATAAACCAGAAATGTAAATGTGCGCAACAAAATAAACGTTTGAGGAAATTAAATAGTTGAATTCAAAAAATGTTATATTAATTTCACAAATTCGAGGCACGTTTTAGTAATATACAATGAAGTCTGGAAGGTTTAGAAGAAGACATTTTACGGTAAAAATATATAACAATAGAAAAGTATAAACATTTTAATTAAATCGTATTAAATTATTATAATCCATGCTCAATCTTTCCTCATCTCCCCAGTTCTGGGCAAAATCCCATTATAATTACACGGTACATAAAAAAAAAAAAAGTGGAGATCAAAATTAAGGTGCCAATTCTTTCCTTCCATCTCAGTCTGATAAGTTCACTGTGGGAACACACAAACCCCCCACACCCTGTCCACACCTTATACAACTTATCAATGTCAAAAAATGCATACTGTTGGATTTGGATTTAAGCCCAAAAAACAATTCTTGTAAAAAAATTCTAGTAACTTACAGTGACCGGTCTTGGTGTCTCTGGCTGTTAATGGGGGGTAAGACTGCCTTGCTGTTGATCTCCAGTCCTTTCCTCAGGGCTTCCCTGATCTGTTCAGTGTCTGCGTATGAAACACAGCACACTTTTAAGAATGGTTTACAGGTTTGTTTGTCTTTTTAGTCAAATGTTGTACAGCATTACAACAGTGTCGGCACATTTCTTCAATGCCATCGCCTTAGAACCATTTACTTGTACTTTTCAACAATGTCCACACACCTCTGCACTGCTACTGCCTTTATATTGTATGTACTATACATACAGTGGGGCAAAAACGTATTTATTCAGCCTCCAATTGTGCAAGTTCTCCCACTTAAAAAGACAAGAAAGGCCTGTAATTTTCATCATGGGTAAAATTCAACTATGAGAGACAAAATGAGAAAAAAAATATCCAGAAAATCACATTGTCTGATTTTTAAAGAATTTATTTGCAAATTATGGTGGAAAATAAGTATTTGGTCAATAATAAAAGTTCATCTCAATACTTTGTTATATACCCTTTGTTGGCAATGACAGAGATCAAACGTTATCTGTAAGTCTTCACAAGGTTATTACAAACTGCTGCTGGTAGTTTGGCCCATTCCTCCATGCAGATCTCCTCTAGATCAGTGATGTTTTGGGGCTGTCGCTGGGCAACACAGATTTTTAACTCCCTCCAAAGATTTTCTATGGGGTTGAGATCTGGAGACTGGCTAGGCCACTCCAGGACCTTGAAATGCTTCTTACGAAGCCACTCCTTCGTTGCCCTGGTCACGTTTCATCTTCAATGCTCTTGCTGATGGAATGAGGTTTTCACTCAAAATCTCACGATACATAGCCCCATTCATTCTTTCCTTTACACGGATCAGTCGTCCTAGTCCCTTTGCAGAAAAACAAGCATGCTGTTCCACCCCCATGCTTCACAGTATTTATGATGTTCTTTGGATGCAACTCAGCATTCTTTTTTCTCCAAACATGACAAGTTGAGTTTTACCAAAAAGTTCTATTTTGGTTTCATCTGACCATATGACATTCTCCCAATCCTCTTCTGGATCATCCAAATGCTCGATAGCAAACTTCAGACGGGCCCGGACATGTAGTGGCTTAAGCAGGGGGACACGTCTGGCACTGCAGGATTTGAGTCCCTGGTGGTGTAGTGTGTTACTGATGGTAGCCTTTGTTACTTTGGTTCCAGCTCTCTGCAGGTCATTCACTAGGCCTTCTCGTGTGGTTCTGGGATTTTTGCTTACCGTTCTTGTGATCACTTTGACACCACGGGGTGAGATCTTGCGTGGAGCCCCAGATCGAGGGAGATTATCAATGGTCTTGTATGTCGTCCATTTTCTAATAACTGCTCCCACAGTTGATTTCTTCACACCAAGCTGCTTACCTATTGCATGTTCAGTCTTTCCAGCCTGGTGCAGGACTACAATTTTGTTTCTGATGCCCTTTGACAGCTCTTTGGTCTTGGCCATAGTGGAGTTTGGAGTCTGACTTGTTGAGGTTGTGGACAGGTGTCTTTTATACTGATAACGAGTTCAAACAGGTGCCAGTAATAAAGGTAACAAGTGGAGGACAGAGAAGCCTCTTAAAGAAGAAGTTACAGGTCTGTAAGACCCAGATAAATGCTTTTTTGTAGGTGACCAAATACTTATTTTCCAACATAATTTGCAAATAAATTCTTTAAAAAAATCAGACAATGTGATTTTAGGGACTCCCGCAATAAACGGGTTATACCACAATAAACTCAATTTAGCTTTTTTAGTTTACTTATTATTATTATTTTTTTATTGTTTCCAGGCAACATTGGCACAGAATTCAACACAAGAGGACCCAGCTTCTGTTGTGGCAAATTTTGCTATGACACGGATCAGGAAAATGTCTTTGGCCATCCCTGCAGTAACACGGATTCATTTAAACAACACATTTTCTCTCGTTTTTGGCCTCAACAAAAACATAGCTTTTAAAAATGCTCTCCATAGTGGATCAATTTGGAAACACCGCTTTCGTGTCACAGTGTGGACTGTGAAAATGGAGGCTTTCAAAAAACAATGAGGCATTTTTAGTCATTGGCGCGACTTTTCAAAAAGCTGGAAAGAAAATAAAAGCCAGGTGGAAATGGCGCGGTTTGAAGAGTCATCCATTTGCGCGTGCGCAGTACAAGGACATGAACTTTATCAGACGTCTCAATGTGGATGAGCAACTTTTGGGAAACGATTGAAAACGAAAGTGTGGATGCAGAGTTTTCAAATGTATCTGCATTTGTGTAAACGTTGCCTTAGATCGTTATATCATTCCCTATATTAAAATCGCTCACCTTTCTCGGACAGCCTGCGTGGCTGTGATCCAATGCAGATGCTGCGGCTGTCGTCCTCGTCCTCAGGAGGGCGGCTCAGGTCATCCCATGCACACTTGGCACTGACACCGCTTAGGTTAGAGCCATCCGTTTCGATGCCTTTATCCACCCTCTCCTGCTTGAATAAATCACATGCACAACACAGCAGGTCAAACTCACATGCAGACTAAAGTGTACGGGTAAAATGACGCATGTCTACTGTCTGAAAAAATGATCCATTATGAACATCATCAATAGGAAATGACTGAAATGAATCAACATTACACAGTTCACTCCGAAAGTATTGGAACGGTAAGGCAAATCCTTTTTTTCCCCCCTTCTTTTTAGTATACACTCAAGATGTTTGGGTTTGAGATCGATAACAGTGACAATAGATCCGAATTTCGGGAATTCACTTTATGATATTTACACCTGGATGTGCAATTTCGGCAGTAAACTGCTCATTCTTTGGGTGAGCAAAAGTACTGGAACATAATCTTAAACTAAAACAAAATAACCACATCAAGCCTGTAACCCGCTAAAATGGGTTCCCTTTGCCTTATGATGCTTTTCCAGGCTTGTACTTCTGGTATAGCTTATATATTGTTGCTCTCAAGGTTTTCTTCAAACAAGAGATTGTGATACATTCACCCCTGCCCTCGTGGAGGTGGTTGTTTATGTCATTGCCTGTTGTTTTTCTTCACAGCTCTCACAATGTCACCAGCTGCTGCTGTTTTCATTGGCTGACCTGTTTGATGTCTGCCTGTTAGTACACAAGTAGTTTCTTTCTTTTGCTGGGTTATGCCTAATGCTTATATAATGGCTTTAATCAATTTCCACTCTTTTCTCATCTTCGAAACAGCTTACTTTTCTCCCATAGGCAGCTCTCTTGATTTAACACTTTTTTCAATGAAATTTAATTGTCCTCACAGACAAAACCAAAAGCAGACACTAAGTGCTAATAACTAAACTACAATCAACACGTCTGTCACTAGATGTTCCAATATTTTTGATCACTTGACGAAAGAGTTTATTTTAGGTTTAGTGTGTCAGTTAGGCAGCTAGAAAGTGGGTCTTCCGAATTCAATTGTTCAGAATTTAACAAATATCCTGTGAAATAACAGATCATCTAATAAATATTGTATTCTACTGTGGTGTGTCACTTAATGAAGCCAAACTAAGAACTCTGCAGTAAGATTTGTTTATAGAAATGATACCATGAACTTTAATACGTATTACATATGAAAATATATTTTTATTGCTTAGTGCAGATTTAAAACAATTAAACTATACAACTAATTAGAAAACAAATAATCAATGATCAAACTAACAGTTGGTCACAGCCCTGACAACGAGAGAAAGTTGAACACCCACTGAAATGCCAAAATGAGACATTAATAGCACTGTTTAGGTTAATGTTTGCAGGCAGTGCCAATGTGTAACAATTCCTATCAACCACTTCCCCATAATTTACTGGTTACACAGATGCAGCTGATGTGTGTGTTGATTAAACAGAAGCATTTTAAAGAATTTGGAAAAAATACAAGTTCTTTAAAAGCCTCGCCTCTTTAATGTCCAAGGCTTGACTGTACTGCCATTTAATATTGCCATTTAAGAAGTCATTTTCATTGTATATTATCAATTTTGCATTCCACATATGATTTCATCTTTGATAGTTCTAACAGCAGACAGAAAAAAACCGTCTTATTTACTATCACATAAATTATATTTGGGTAATTTAAATAAAATAGGAAGTAAAGTGTTCTCAAAAAAAAAAAGTGAGGAAATAAGCAAGCGTTCTTTTGATGTTATTTCATTTATCCAGCATGGAAAAGCTCTTAGGGCTGCTGAATGATGCAATTATTATGCCAGCAAGTCTTTTCAGTCATATATTCCATATCAGCCATGAAATACACCACAAAGACAAAGCAAAAAAGGGGAAGATGTTTTGATTAACAAAATAAAGCCTTACTTGTAAATGAGGGTCGATTTCAAATATAGTCTCCCCTCTCCTCATGTCAGTGATTAACCACGGGCCTCCTGCACTGCAAACAGATCAGGAGGCAGGATATGTCCATTTACATACGGTTAATGAAAAAAAAGGGTAAAACAAAGCCTCTCAGGGTCAGTGACCATTAACTTGAGGGAAAAAATAAACAAACACAACCGGGAAGTCACAGGCAATTCTAATACTTTGCAACATTTGTCCATAAGGCATATCGGGAGTACCGTGGGACCCCGTGCAAACGAGTGCGGCACGGGACAAGATTTAATTGGTGAATGCAGATGAATGGGTTACGGGAGAATAAAATCATTAGTGGGACAAATGGTCTTTAAAAAATATATTTTTTTGAAATTACTAAAAATAAATAAACTGTAATCTATATAATAATGTAGTGCACAAAATCAAAAATAGCAAGTAAAATAAACAGCAACTACTAGAGCACACAGAGGCACAACGTCTGAAGCGCAAGACAGAGATGAATCACTGAGAGCTACGGATATTACTTCATTATTAAAGAAAGGAACATACAACACAACAAATCCTTGGCCATGATTTTACAAGATATCGTTTCAGTTGATGTTCTAGGTTACACACATGCACTTTATGTGGCGAGGACACTTACTAGTCCTTAGCCCTGTGTTTTCTGTTTCTGTGATTGTTGTATGTAGCATCAGGGTTCTGAAGGACTATGTGCTGTGTCAGCTATATATGGTTGAAATGACAATAAAAGCTTCCTGTCTTGTCTTGTCTATGCTCTGAAAAGTTCCTTGTTCATGTCCATGTTCATCATTTACACAAAAAGTCAAAGTCATAAAACGAAACGTTTGTTACTTTTCCATTTCTTTTTCATTTATATACAAAAGGGAAAAAAAAAAGCAGTCAGTGCGCCGAAAATAAAGCTACTTATACATTTTACCTGCAGGCATTTGAAGAGAAAATAAAATAATAAAATAAAAATGTAATACAATAAAAGAACATTTTTGTGGGAGCGGGACTGCAAAACTCCTGCGGGCACAAGCGGTACAAAACTTAAATAATATATGTTTTTTGCAGGAGCGGGACAGAACTTTGCGGGAGCGGGACTGAAAAATTCGTCCTGTGCAGGTCTCTACCTTGAACAACACTTAAGTGGTGGTAGTCATGTTTCTCCTTACTGAACACATTAATTGAGTATAAACAAGGTTTGTCCTTAATTTACACTGAACCTGGTTTAGGAGAATACTCACACACGCACTCCACGCAGCAGGTCCAAAATGCCCTGACCATTCCATTGCTGTGCAGCTTGGAGCTCTTCTGTGCACACCCCCACGATCTTCAAAGCACAAAAGAAAAAAAAAAAAAACAATAAATACAAATAAATAAACACACACACACACACACCGTACACTCCAAGCTAAGCCCAAATTAGCAAAATATGAAGCTTTTAATGGTCTTAAAATCATCACAAAGCAGGAAATTAGCTAGAATTATTATCACAATTTTCAAGGATTCATCGGGTTTAAATTGTGAAAGAGTGGTCCAGGGAGCATGAGGCATCGTTTTCACACATGGATTGGCCACCACAGAGTCCAGACCTTAACCCCATTGAGAATCTTTGTGATGTGCTGAGGGAGACTTTGCGCAGAGGTCCGACTCTCCCTTCATCAATACAAGATCTTGGTGAAAAATTACTGCAACATTGGACGGAAATAAATGTTGTGACATTGCAGAAGCTTATCGAAACGATGCGACAGCGATATGTGCTGTAATCAAAGCTAAAGGCGGTCCAACAACATATTAGTGTGTGTGACTTTTTATTTTTTTTGGACAGGGAGTGTGTTATAGTATACTTATATAGGATAAAGGTTTAAGTTATTATTTTGTATTTGCATAGAGGCAGCATATTCTTCTACTACATGTAAAACTATAGCACTAGTATGCAAAAACAAGAGTACAATATACAGTATATTTATTGAGCCTTACTTGAAGGAAGCTGACCAGTCCAAAGTGGGTTTGTACAGGTTGCATCTGGGGGTCCTCTGTGAGCAGCATGTGCTGGATTCGGGACTCACTGTTGTCCAGGGGGCTGTGCCATGAAATGTGGTCACCACTGCAAAATGTGTTTTCTGCATCCCGAAAAAGGACAACACATTCAAATTTACATTTGTGTCATTTGGCACATGCCAATCTTAAAACGATCTAATTTACATAACTTAGCAGTTGAGTGTTTTGTTCAAGGCTTTGTGTAAGAGCTCAGCAGGGGCAGTTTGGTTCTTACATTACCACATGACCTTCTGATCAGATGTTTGGTTAGGATGTCTTGACCAAATGGTTTAAAACATGGTTTTATTTTGAAGACATTTCCTCCAAAATGTACCCAAGGAAAAGCAATAAAACAGGTAATATAAACTAAAAGCTTTATCTTTTTTTTATTTTCTTTTTTTTTAGGTTTTATCATTTAAACAAGCTAATAGTATTGTGCACTGAAAAGTATATTACACATTATCTAGTATCTCATAATCTAGCTGTATTTCAGCAACATTTGTTTAAAAGATTCTTTTCTTTTTATTTTACGTTAAAGTGCTGCCATTAATCAGTTAACAAACCAATTGTGATGACAAAAGACTTTTTCATCCAAATGTGTATAACTTCAGCGATATAAAGTCTATCTCCTAAGACCATCTTCATCAATAATAATTAATGATGTTCATCTGTTAAAAGAGAACGTAGGTAAAACTGATTGTACAAGATACAGCCCATACAAAAATAATGACTCCACCCTCTTCCATTATAATAATAAATAATAATATTTATTATTATTGTTATTATTATCATCACCATTCTTTTATTGCTATTAATGATAATAATAATAATAATAATAATACAAGTGCTTAATCCTGTATAAGACATTCAGAAACTACATGTTTGGCTCCAACTGGATGTTCAAATCCAACCAAATTGCTTTTTATTAAATATTAATAAACCGGTAATGCAGTGGTCAGTCATAATAACAGAACCCAAGCAACCTGGCATTTACACAGCTTAAATGCATCTCAAACACATTTGCTTAGTATCTCCCAAAACATTTTTTTTGTTGTTTTTTATTGTGATCCAACATTCTTGAAACCTCACCCTGCTTTTTTTTTATATTGCACTAGAACGGTGCATTTTTCTATTTAACATCTATCATTTTGAACACTTATCACCAAGCAAACACCGTCACTGTTTTGTAAAATCCCTCTAATATGAATTACTCTTTGAGCTATCCTCCAAAGTGGCTGGCTTCATGCGTTGCAGAACACGTATGGTTTATCCCTCACATACACCAGATCTGATGCAATTAGTTGGAATCAGCAGCATTTCAAGTCAAGTTTATTTGTATAGCGCTTTTCACAAGACATTGTCATAAAGCAGCTTTACAGAAATCAATAGTTAAGGTGAACGATGTGTATTTATCCCTGATGAGCAGCCATGATGACTGTGGCAAGGAAAAACTCCCTTAGAGGTTATGAGGAAGAAACCTTGAGAGGAACCAGACTCAAAAAGGGAACCCATTCTCATTTGGGTGACATCAAGAGTGTGAATATAAATCTTTAAACAATACAGAACACTGGAGAGTGAGAACTAACATGAGCACTGAAATGTAAGATTATGAGTAATGTCCTTTCTATAGTCTTATACAAAAATTTAAAGACGTTTAAGGAAAAAAAGAGAGAAAATGAAGCAGGCAGTGTTAGGATATATATGAAAAGCAGTTTCCTACCTGATTGAAAGACGTACCGAGCCAAACCTTGCATAAGCTCAGCTGGCCAGGTCGGGGGAGCGGTCTCTCCGGGTTCCCTCTTCAGCCGGAACGTGAGCTCAAATCCAAACCCGCTTGGTCCTTCCAAACCAGTGAATCTAAGAGATTACAAAAGTCAATATGATTTTACCATCAAATTACAGAAAACAATACAGCATAAATCTCTATATACATGTTACTAAATATTTTACATGAAACTTAATATGCAGAACCTCACAAGCTTTTCACAACAGGACCAACAAAACAAAAAGGCTCTGAACTTTTTTTTTTACTTTTGATCATGCTTATTTTGCTATTAGACCATGAGAGTAGATTCAAAGTAAATAAACACTTACTCATGAACTCTGTTGTCCCCGTACAGATCGCTGAGGCCAAAACTCACATAGTGCCAGTGTTCCTGTACATCTAGGGCAGGACATCCCACGTTCCTGTACATGCTAATGTAGTCAAGAGGATCTGGCCCCCCTAACCTGTGTTTACATAATGAAAGGGTAAAACAAGGCAAACTAAACAGACGTGCGCAATTCGTAACAATGTCCTAAACAGCACAGAGCCTTTCTAACACCAGTACAAGCAGATCTTTCAGATCCAACAAGACTGAACATCTGAACATTTCAACAAGACCATTCGGATTCGTATATAAACGCTCGGTCTGGTTACAGCTACATTACGCCCCTTATTAGTCAGAAATCGAAATATTTTCACATTTAGATTACGCACTATTTTAATGCACGTGTTGTTTTTATGTAAACAGTAAGTTTGGTAAGGTCCTAAACACTCACCAGTACTTAACAATGGCAGTGACTTGGAGCGGGTTTGGCTGATCGGGATACAGGCGCCGGCACTCCGTGTAAATGGCCTGGAGACCCGGCGGAAAGAGCGAGGCGAGCCCGAGGTGGCCAGTCGCTCCGCCGCTAGGCCGCATATCATCCATCCTTCCCACACGCCACCCAAGAAAGAATAGAAAAGTCCTCAGAAAATACAAAAATCCCGATTCTGCCTAAGAAAAACTCTAATAACGTGTTTAACTCCGCGCGAGAACTTAACTGAAATCCGGCTTTTATATATATTTATATATATTATAGGTACTTTTAAAAACCCTGAACACTCGTCTCCCCTAGGGTTTGCGGGGTCAGCTGGAGGCGTGGCCTCTTACTTTGACCGACACATATTCTGTCCAATCAGAACAGTTTTGCTTGAACAAGCCGGAACCAGAAACGCACTGTGATTGGACTGTGTATGGACTGGACTGGGCGGGCCTGTTTTCTGGCCTTACATAAAAATGTATTAGACTTCTCTTCTATTAGTAACGGAATTAAATACTATTCAAAACTAATCCTATGCAATGCAACAACAACAATAATAATAAGTTTACTTGCCATACTTTGTTTCTGATACTGTAATGTGTTTGATAGCTGTTTATATTTTATAGAAATAGGCGCCACCTACTGTTTATTTATACTGTGTAAAGTTTAGATAAGTTTATTTTCATTACATTAAACAAAAAAAATTATTTCAGGAGTGCTTAGTATTGATTACTATTAAGGAAGAGTCATAAGTCATAATACCCTGTGTTATAATACTCTGTGCAGGGTATTAACCACAGCAAGACTTTGTCCCAGATCTCATAGAGCTATAGTCACTGGTTTCCAAGTTTCGTCCTGGGTTAGGCCTAAACCCTTGCCCTACACATTTATTTTGTTCTAACAAAATTAGAAAAGGCTAATAATTATATGAGTAAAAAAAAAAAAAAAAAAAGGTGAAAACGTTTAAATTTGCAGGACAGGACGTACATCCAGACAGGTGGTTTAGGTCATAATACTGTCTTATGTTGCATATGATTGTGTAATCAGTTGACATCATTTTTAATACATTAGTGTGCAGTTATATACACTACCAGGATGTGCAACTTACTGATCTGACCACCAACAGGTTTGTTTACCTGGTCCTTGGATACAGGAGCCATTTATTAACTTTCTGCCTCTAGACACATAAAACAATGTATCCGGGAAACACTTCAGGAGTTTTGGAAATGGGTAACTACACTGGCATATTTTGCTGAGTTTAATGTTAAAGTTTAATGGTGATATATTGAAATTTACATTCATGCTGTTTGATTAAAATTGACTGCATTCATCTCAAGCATCTACTGCCTTATATTCTCAATTGCTCCAGAATGTCAGATTTGCCAGGAAGACCATGACCACCTTCTGGATCCCATCTACTGCTCACAACGATATTCAAGCTCTCAGAAACAAATCACACAGCCAGAGTACCACCACTACTGTGGATCTCTGCCAGTACTTCTAGCAACACCCTGGGATTGGCATTACCAACAAGTAATTATACAACCACTCCCAGGCCTGCTGGTAACCCCTTTTTGTAGCTATCCTGAACCTAGTAGTGGAACATGGCCAGAAGGTTTCACTCTAAGAGGTGAGCTACGCTGGGGGAAGCTGATGCGGTTGTTTGGCGTGAACCAGGAACTCGGATTTGATTAAGGAAGATTTGCGACGGGTGTATACCCAAGCACTGCTGTGAAGATCACTTATCACAGAGGGGAGTTCGTGGTGCGTGGAGAAACACGGGTTGGGGAACAGGAGTACCGTGTAGAGAAGAAGCTTGTTTGACAAGCTGAGGTTTGTCACAATGAGGACAAAGCAGAAAACAGAAAGATGAAAACAAAAAAATTCAAGTAATCAAATGTGGTGTAGATGAATTCTTTTTCATTTGTGACTTATACTTATCGACTCCAATGCACATTTATGGCATAAAAATCCATAAGTGTAAAGTTTATTAGTTAATAAAGTTTATTGCATTAATGCTCACATTTTTGTTTTGTTCATCTCAACATAAGGCATTCTGGTGTATATATATGGTGTTATAACAGCAGCCTGCGCTTGATTTTCCATGAAAATCTTCGACAAGTGACAAAATAATGTTATCTTATGATTTATAATTACATTGTTTACAGTGTATTTTATTTCAGACAACATTTATGAGAATGTCATGGATATAATCTATGGTTGTGCTTAGTAATTGTTCTTAGTAGAGTGTCCATGACTTTCAGTTTCCATGGAATGATCCTGAGTCATTTACCAGGAGCAGCAGATAAGGCATATTTGTGGTCAGTGTGTGGGTGGGCACACATTTTCATTTTTTACCTCACATATTATCACTGTAAATCTTAGCTTATTGTGCAATTATATATTCTTCATACTGTAGATCGAATACTTACATAGCATGTGCATTCAATGCAGTGCAATACATGTGTGAAATTATCTGCTGCATTATAAAGTCCAACAATTTAGTTATTTGGTGTGAATAACATTTCTGAATGTATTACAAATAAACCTTTGTGTCTTCTACTTAAATAATAACACTGAATATTTAAATAAAAAGGTGTAAAACAAGTCAAGAGGAAAATGATTCTAAAGGCATTCGATTAGCACACCCACTCAAAGTATTTCATTTGCAGTGTATATACGATTTAAAAAAGAAAAAACAACACACACATGGTTTGTTTGATTTATAATGTATTGAAAGTATTAAAACAATTTTTTTTAGTTGTCATCAGCATAACAATACACAGAGGAACAAATCTATAGAGTATTTGACTTGTTTTGCAGATAAAGAGCACATTGCCAAAAGAACTGAGTCCATAGATGAGCTCCTTTTGACCACCATCTATGGAATTCAGTTCTCAGGGCCATGTGCTCAGAAAAGCAATATACATTTTCATATTCAACTGGAAACTGGATGCTGATGCTGCTTATATGGCCCATGAGATTAAGGCTGCTCCACCAAGACACAACTTTATAGAACCATTAGCAGAAGCACATTAGCTGAAATCAGATATTACAAGAGCTCAGGCAAATACAGTTTTAAAGCATAGGGGGTTCATCAGCACTAAGCAAAGCCCGTGAACCTGTTTCTAATCCCTGCTATGAAGTCTAACTGGGAAAACAAGTGAAAGGACGTAGCTACATTTATTTTCTCAATGTTATCTCATTCTCATATTTGTTTAATGTTTGATCATTACTGAATTCCTGAGACAGGCACATTGCACTTCATGTCCTCAGTTCTGGCCACACCTGAAGAGTTTCAGGAAATTTACTTTCCATTAAACCGGACCAAAACAAGTTGAATAACCTTAATGATTGTCAAGTCAAAAGCCCACCTAGAAATACAAACATGATGTTTTATACATGTCACAGCAGATTGTATAGAATACACCACATGTACACCACACCATTTATTTCTTTTATATATTTATAAAATAAAATGCCATTCATAAAATCCACCCCAAAAAGGAGACCTTAGCATTAAATAATAATTTGTATTACAAAAGATTTACAAATAAAACATTCAAATGAATAAAGTTCATTTAGTTAAGGTTCAAATAGTTTAAGACTAAAAAATGACTCATAAAATATTTACTCTACTTTCTAGTAATTCCAGTACTTTTTAGCTCTATATTTGATTACGTTTCCTGCTTCCAAATAACAATTTAGTGGTCCTGATAGTCACCCTTGAGAGAAGGGGGGAATGGTCCCAACTGTACATACCACTCTTAATATATCTTCTTCCTGGGAAAAGTTCTTGCTTCAGTATCCAACTTCTTATAGTCGATGTTTTTTCCACAGTGAACACACATCCATCCTGTCCACTGGAGATGTGAGGACATATATAAACTGTCAATTCTTCAGCTTAAATACCTGTGTACGTCCCTGTTTCTGCCTCACTCATGGACACACTCAGTCATGCTCTATGAGTACGGTAAGTCTGGCAGTCACTTCCCAGTAAGAAGGAAGCAGTAGGAGGGAGTCTCCCGCCCCCTCGTAATGAATCAATACACAGCGCTTCTAAGGAAAAATATCTCACTGGTTTAACCCTCAGTTCCCATAAAACAAAAAAGGGAAAAAGGGAGAGGGAAAGAAAAAAACACATCTCAGTAGGAACCAGGAATTCCCCTACTGCAAAAAACGTGGTTCCATGTGAGGATAGGTGACACAGCACAGGCAGAAAGAAACTGCCTGAAAGTTAGTTGTTTTTTTGTATTTCCAAAATGGAAATCCTACCATGTCAAACACTCCTTTTTTTAGAGTCATGTTTACTGTTAGTCGTTCGGTTAAAATAAACGAACGATCAGTCAAGTTTCCTGATATGGAAGTTTCTGCTGATTAATACATGTAAGTTGCATCATACTGAGGTGTGGTGTTGAAAGCGTGAATACAGTTCTTCCACCTTCCCACTCTACTTCCATGTTAACGCTTACTGTAAGGTGAAGTCATGGAATACTTGCAAACTCAAAATTGTGATTTAGAAGTGGCTCGAATTGCAGTTGTAATATGACTGGCGTATACGCCTGTGCTCTCGAAATGAACCCAATATTGCAATATGGAATATTAATAATTTTTCGGTTGTACGGCATCCCACTCATGCTATATAAGGTCAAATTTATGTTCCTAAAATAAAAAACAACGTTATACAACAATAGGCAGGGACCAGAAAGATGTTTTGAGAATGGTAATCTCTGCTGTTGAGCAACAAATAAATAAATAAATCAAATAAACTGCTTCGTGTCCAAACGGAGGCTCTCCTACTCTGGTTTCAGCATGTTTCTTGATGTTTTCCATCATATCATTATACAAAAAAAGTTACAGCGTTTTATTATTTTAAATACTGCTGATATCACTAATAAATTTAGGAGTATAAGACATAATCTGTCCTATTTTTCATTGTCTGAACAATACAAGTCAAAAAAGGTCAAATACTGATGTAAGTCATTTACTGTCATTTTAAACGTCACTATTTTGACAAGAAATAAAAAGTCAGCAACATAAATATTTCTCAATATCCGTTTGGCTATCCTAAAAGATTCCAATAAGGGAAGAGAATTTCATCATATATCTTTCTACATAATTTGATTTATGCTTGGTGAAGCTGAAACATTTACCGAGTTCTTACAATGTCCACAGTATTAGAAGAAGCTGGGGGTCAAGCTATCCATGTGCAGTGACTTAAAAGTCTAGGGCAACAATAAGGGAATCTACTTTCACAGAAAATCCTTTTGCTGGTGGGATAAGTTGCAACTGACATTTTGAACAGGACTTCAGAAACAGACACGGCTTTCATGCTGCTGTTTGAACATGGGGGAAATTGGCTGCAAAGGTCACCGAGCCCATTTCCTTTTCCAAATGCTCACTGAGATAGACCTTTACAGCACTCATTCTTCTTCTTATTTTTTTTGTGTTTTGTTTACTAGCACTTTAACCAGCAGTCACTATATTCAAATGCTCTATATGATCATTTGGGTTAACACAGAGTGTGGAAAGGATTTTTCTTCCTTTTATGCGATGCTGATCTCTCTCTATTGTCCCACTAGTGTTCTCAAACCAAAAAAGTACATTTTTTTTGAGAAGGATGACTATGGTGTGTAAAAACATCTTTCTTTTTTCAAACCAACCATGGTGACTCATGCTTTTACCTTAAACCAGACAATAATTTTCTTTGAATTTAGATTATAGATTAGATTTTAGACTAGGAAATTAAATACTAATACACCTACTGTCTACTACACTATACTACACTGACTACAATGCATAGTGTTATACTTGTTCCATATGTAATACATAATAAATATTATGTGTATGTTGGTAAATCTGGTCATATAAGGTTATTAAACTTTTATTTGAACTTAAAAAAAATATAGTCATCGAATAAACTGACATGATTTAAGGCCAACAATGTTACTTCTTAACTAAATATATCTCTACAAATAAAAGAATAACTAGTTGCAACGTTTCTGTTCTTGTTTTCCATATTCTCTCACGTTTCCAGTACTAAAACATTTGACTCATATCAATTCCCATTCTTTCAGGGTTTAAAATCACCGGCAGTGTGAAACTAATCTCTACAGAGCAGAAAGAAATATTAATTGTCACTAAATAAACTTTCCCATGCTCCCAGTCTATTACACAAAACATCTCTTAACACGAGTTAACTAAAATATCTATAACACTAAAAATAAGTAATGAAATATTGCTAAAGTAGAAGACTGGTACATTAAATGTACCATTAAAATGCATTTTGACTGAGTTGTTAAAATGATGACATTTGGATGTAAAGAGAGAATAGATACTTCTTAATATAATTTGTAGTCACAAGTTTTCTGTCACGCCAATAAGTGTAGACACCGGAAGCATATTTCATCATACCTTCCATGTGCATTGCATTGGTTTGGCTCTTGTGTTTCTCTTTCGCTTGTTTTTCTTTTTCAGACTCATTTCAGAGCTAAAATTAAATGATTTGATCAAATGACAAGTTGACCATTCCAATGACTCAGCTATGTTA
Source organism: Silurus meridionalis (assembly GCF_014805685.1). Taxonomy (NCBI): domain Eukaryota; kingdom Metazoa; phylum Chordata; class Actinopteri; order Siluriformes; family Siluridae; genus Silurus; species Silurus meridionalis. Next base: position 21,891,940 of record NC_060885.1, read on the forward strand.
CGTCTGTTATTAAGTAATAGCGGGGGGGACTGACTGACTGCATGGTTTTTAAGTTTAAAAATGCAAAAAGGGTGAATGGTAAAGCAGGACAACATGGTCTTTTATGTCTGATCGTAAAAAAATCTTGTACCAAGTTCCAGAGTATACATATTATACCTTTTACCCAGAGGATAGCCTGTAAAAGGAACGACTTGTAATATTTTTTCTTGTGGGAAAACCTTATTTGAGTATATACTGACCAGGCATAACATTATGACATTATAAAATTTAAAAGTAAATAACACTGATTATCTCTTTATAATGGGACCTCAAGTCAAGTCAAGTAGCTTTTATTGTCATTTCTACCATATATAGCTGACACAGTACACAGTAAAATTAGACAATGTTCCTCCAGAACCCTAGTGCTACATTAAACAACATAGAGCTACAACACACAACATACAACTACATAACAGAACACAGAGCTTTCACAGTAATTGCACCTGTTAATAGGTTGGATATATTAGGCAGCAAGTGAATATTTTGTCCTCAATGTTGACTTGTTAATAGCAGGAAAAATAGGCAAGTGTAAGTATAAGAGCGAGTTTGACGAGGGCCAAATTGTGATGACTAGACGACTGGGTCAGAGCTTCTCCAAAACTGCAGCTCTTGCGGGGTTTTGCCGGTCTGCAGCAGTCAGTATCTATCGGTCTTTTTTTGGCAGCAAAAGGGGGACCAACACAATGTTATATTAAAGTTATGTCTGGTCAGTGTATACACTTATTTGAAATGCACACAGGTTGGATCTTGTACTTCAATTAAATTCAATTCATTTTTATTTGTATAACGCTTTTAACAATGAACATTGTCTCAAAGCAGATTTACACAGATAATATGGTGATAAAAAATTAATATGTTCTTTATAAGTGTAAGTTTGTCCCTGATGAGCCAGTGGCCAATGTGGCAAGAAAAAACTCCCCGAGATGGCATAAGGAAGAAACCCTGAGAGGAACCAGACTCAACAGGGAACCCATCCTCATCTGGGTTGCACTGAATGTCCATTTATTGCAGATATAAGATGTTGCGGGGTACAGTGATGATGATCAGAAGCAAACTGTAGTCTTGAGTCAATGTAGCAGACGATTGACATTGACTACAGTCCAAATCCATTCTCCCGTTCTTACTCCGGAATTACATGAAAGCACACGAGGTGTTGATGAGAAACCGTCCACAGCTGCACAGAGTGGCCTCTAAACCAAGAGAACACTATCCAGAGGCAGGCCTGGACGAGGTGGGAAGATCCGCAGAGGTCAGAGGGGCAGGAACAGTGATCACTGGAACCTCAGGTAGACGAGGTGAAGAGGGGTGACAGGAAGAGAAGGATATGGATTATTATGTGTCCCTATTGTTGTATGAAAGTTAAGGTCACTGTGCAGTTGGGACTCTTGCAAGACTCACTATGGCAGCATTGCTAAAATGGGGGATATTTGGTGTCCCTACTCCCAGGTTTGAGCTAATAATTTTGTTATTAATATTTTAGCTGTTATATTTTGTTTCCATATCCGAGTAGTAAATATTTGTTAATCAGTCAGAATACTTATATTTCCCTAACCACCAAAAGGTGGCAACAAGGCTACAGAAGCGGGCTGCGTTTCAAACCAAACTTAACACAAAGAGCCCTAACTCGCTACTGTCTACTCCCACATGCTCAGTTTTCCTCTCAAGACCACTTTTTATAGTTTAATTATCATTTTGTAGCTCCGTTTCTGAATTGTTCACCTCCACCAAGGTTTATAAATTAAAACGCTCCGGATGGACTTCCAGGTGACTCCAAGGAGTGAGCGAGTGTTTTTTCGCGTGTGAATCGGACGTGCCTCATTTCCTGTTTCACAGGAAGAAGAAAGACGCGTTGACATGTTGTCAGAGCTGCAATGGGTGTCCGGCGACGTGATCTTATTTTCTAATATATAATAAAAGTAGTGTGTTTTTAAAGTCGCAGTCTGGCTCACAGATATGTGAAGATGAGTGAAGCGTGTCGAGTCGCTTGAAAGAGAAATGACCCATGAGGATGTGTTAGCAGGTCAATGGCAGCTTCTGATCTCTGCTCTCAGGGATTGAGTTGTTTTTGTTTGGTTCGTTTTTCTTGAAACCAGAGTAGAAGAAATATGAGGTGACGCTCATTAAATTAGCTTAATAATAATAATAATAATAATAATAATAATAATAATAATATTTAAAATAAAAAAGATGCTGCGTTTAGAGGACGTGGCTAATGTGTTGCTCAGGGTGCCCAGTCTGTTAGTCCTGGACTTGCTCTACAAATGCGACATCGAGAGCTTCACCCATCATCTCAGGGCGAGCAGCGAGGACATGCTCTTCAAATACAAATACGTCCTCTGGAACATGTACTACTTGGGTACAGTAGTTTACACGCTTTTTGGACTTACCCGAATTGAGCCGAGCCTTCAAGTACAGCCTTCATGTTCTCCATGTCCACAGGTCACTTTGCGAGCACAGTGGTGCTTGTATTGCCCCTCGGACACATTGTTCAACTTTACCTGCATGTCCTTACTGCTCTTCTGCTCTACATGGGACACCAGATGTCAAGGTGAGCACTCCTCTTAACCATCAGTGAGCAATGTTCACTCCCTTCCCACCTTCTGTGGCAGCTGCATTCACTCATTTGGTAGAACACTGACCAGTGTGCACTCATGCAATACAAAAATAAATATTTAAATATATATATATATATATATATATATATATATATATATATATATATATATACACACACACACGAGGTGATATCAAAAAGTTTTAAGACTAATGGTTCCAACTGGTGCTGTTCTGTCCACGTGCTACCACGTCTGTGAGAACGAAGAGCAAACTGAAACACTGAGACGTTTTATCACGATGCAGTTCATCTTTTGAGATGTTTTGAGTGGCAGTCACGCTTTAAGAGTAGAAGAACCTCCGCACTGGAAGACGATGGGAGATCAGGAAGACCATCAACGAGCTCAACTCTGAAATGTCAAAACCATGCAGCTATTTGTGCATGATGATCCTCAGAAAACAACCCACATGATCTCACTTCAGCATTCACTGTACTCAACAGATTTGGTTGCCCTCTTCTTTTACCACCATCATGGAGATCCGGCGCAAATCACAGAAGGTGTTTGACACGATTCGAAAAGAAGACTTCCAGGACTTGTTTTCAGAAGTGGCAAGAACTGTAGGAGCGCTGTATTGCAGTGCAAAGGGGCCTATTTTGAAGGTGATAGTGTGTCATTGTAGATAAATGAAGTACTTTCTTGTAAACAGAACTAGTCTCAAACCTTTTTGATCCCACCTTGTATAAACCTCTACACATCTTTCACCGTGTCACCTTCCACACACTTCTAGTCAAGTGAAATTTCATCCGACGCTCACCTGTACCCTGATCTGATCTGATCTGACCTGTAACTTAACTGATTATAAACAGACAAGAGCATACGAGTCAATAGGCTTTTCTTTGGAAACATATGTGTAAAGATGTTCGATTAAAAAAAAAAAGCGCAAAGTCTATGTATGCGTATGTGTGCATCTTGTCAGCACTCTCAACGTTTTTAATCTAAACAAGGTGCTACATGGAATGATTGTTTTCAAGGGGTTTTCAAGGGGAATTCAGCGGTTCAAACGTAACTTTATTTACATTTTCTTTGTATAAACAGGGAATATGTTGTAGCGGAAAGTCAATACGGGTATGACGGAGCGCTCTTTCTGCATCCACCAGCCTTGAACCGATTTGTCAGGGCACTTACAAGTAGGTGCAAACACTCCATCTAACACAGAACCGTGACCACACATTAACACCCAATACACACACAATCACACACAGAAGGTGTCTTGCTCTCTTTATCTTGCTACATGACACCACCTTCAGTGTACAATCTTGGTCCTCCAGAATGGTTCGGTAGTCCTTGGTAATGCCACGCCATCTAGCACAGAAGGACCTAACGGGCCTAGGGAATAGCATGAAATTGCAGCCCAAACCATCAGCCCTGTGCTTCACTCTATACTGGGAGGTAAGGTTCTTTGGGGCTTCTCCTCTGCCCTTTGGTGTAACCCTCCCTGATGTGGGAAAGACAGTAAAGATGGACCCATCAGAGAACAATACTTGCTTCACATTGTCCACAACCCAAGCTTTACACTGCTAGTGACTAAAGGTTGGGTTATAGCATTCTGACTATTAATATTGACCCTGTGGAGCGTCAGGTTTGTTTATTTCTTTATTTCTTTTAATCTCTGCAGTGATTTAGGTGGCTGTGGTTTAGTACCAAGAAGACAGCGAGACACCCCCCCTCTTTTGAACTCTGATATGTTTCCCATTATGTTGAGTGGATTGCAATATTTTATGCTCAGCCATACTATTGTTCTGCTGATTTAACCTCCACGTGGTTTTTCTTATGGAATACGCAATCAGTGAAGATTGGCTACCAGGCCACTATATTGAAAAAGTATTGGGACACCTGACTTTTCTAGCCATATGTGGTTCTTCTCCAAACTTACCACAAAATTGGAGGCATACATTTGTGTCGGATGCCTTTGGTAGCATTACATTTCAGCTCAAAATAAGAAACCCAAAACCTGTACCAGTATCATGATGCATAAATCCAGATTTGGTTTACATGGGTTGGAGTGGAAGATCTCCAGTGGCCTGCTATAGATCTCTGCCCTCAACCCTATTGAACACCTTTGGGATGAGTTGGAACGCTGACTGGGTGCATTCTTTGTGGATGAATGAGCCCAATTTTCACACTCCAACATCTAGTGGAACATCTTTCCAGAAGACTGAATATTATTAAGCGGTAAATGGGGACTAAATGTCAGACAGCATGTTCAAAAAGCACTTAGGAATCTTATGGTTAGGTGTCCACTACCAACTTGTCCATATTGTGTATACAGGTGAGAAACCTCCAACACAATCAGTGTTTCAGTTTCATTGTCCAACTCCTGTGTAAATAAATCAATAAATAATCACACACACATTTATTACATTTAAAAGTATTTTTTTCGACACTGATATGTATTTCAGTAGTAGTGGACATTACTACCTGCATAACCTTCTATTCTTCCTACCTTTAGAAAAAATCTATCAGTTGAATGACAGCTTCATCGTGAATGTACATGCACAACCAAAGCCATTAATGAATCAAGTTTCCAGATATTGTTTTTCTCCATAAATTCAGAATGAACGAGTAGAACGTAATCAACCGGGCTGTTTATAATCGCAAGAAAAGGTCACGATTGTTGTTTTTCTGTTTCTTTTGCTTTAAGGTCTCACTGGGTCTTCTGTCAAAAGGACTAATTAAGACGGGTTATAAAAAACATTCAATTATTCTAACCTTTTCCAGTAATTTCCGCACCTAGCTCGATCACACCGATTTCACACCAGATCCTGTGTGGCGTTTAATAGACTTAATTAACGATTGCAGTTACATGTTCATGCCAAAAAAAAGTACAGTATCATTTTGTGAGCCACAGAATAACACTGTCATTCATAACAGATCAACTAGACCCTTGGATTTACCAGACATAAATTTAAAATTTTTATTAAAAGTCATGTAATTTTGTAAATGAATACATTTGGGATTATAAGTACTAATTATAATTTTTTGTATCTGCTCATATATTAACAGGTCAGATTATTGTTGCCACTCTTTGTGCATTCCTCATGCGCACCCGCCGTGTATGGCTGTTCTCTGCACACATGCTGCCACTGCTTGGACGAGTGTTTTTGATCTCTCAAGACTATGCCCTGACACTCACTACCGTTTCCATGGGAATAACTGTGGCAGAGGTTGCCATCTTCCTCCTCATGAATCTGTTTGTACCATATAGATTGGCCAGGGCCATGTACCAGCAAATAGCCCAAATCGAGGTAACCCTACTTGTTCTAGTGTAAAGAGAAAAAAAACACACACATTTGCACACATTGTACTCTCAAATTCCCAGCTCTGTATTTCTCCAGTGTCTGTTGTGTGTAGGTGACTGATTTGTACCGGCTGTTGGCAGTGGGCATGTCTCTCTGGCATAGCTTTGCAGTGCCTGTGCTATTCAGTGTATTCTGGTTTGTACTGTTTGGAGTTCAGCTTGTCTCCAATGTAAAAAGCTCAACTTCTATCCAAGAGGGGCTGCTGCTCTATCTCCTTACCAGGTAAACACTCACCCACGGTCATTGTACCCGATGAATAAACACACTCACAAATGTCACTTGTTGATGTTTAAGGCTTGGCAAACACAAATCAGTAGTAACAGGCCCATAAGCAACCCACAAATTTATATTTATTTATGATTGCAAGGTGTAGACATTTGACGCTACTAAACAGGGCTATTCTGATGGTCTTTTGATGCTCAATAACCAAATTCAGAAAACATTTGTATGACAAATTGCTTGTTTGCTAAATTTGTGCTGCTGTTCTTCGTTCTGTGTTTCTCAGTGTATCAGAGTGCTGTGCTAGTCCTTACTCTCTGCTGGGGTTGACATTTGTGGTTTCTTATTTGGCACTGGGCCTCTTGAATCTCTGCAAGTTCTGCTTGGGAGGATACACAGCACTGCACAACCACAATGTGATGCACAGGTATGTGTGTTAATACAGGTTTATACTTGTGTAAATGTAAAAATCGACAGAAAAAAAAAGAAAATTGACTACAAAAAAAACATGTTTGTGTGTGTGTTGCAGGGGTGTGACAGAAGGTGTGACTATGTTGTTGTTGGCTCTGCAGACTGGCTTGTTGGACTTGCCAGCCCTGCAGCGCTGCTTCCTCCTGTTTATCATACTCTTTATCGTCCTCACTTCCACACTGCAAAGCATGAGTGAGATTACTGAGCCCATTGTACTAGGACTCGGGGCCAGTAGAAATAGGTAGAAATGTACTATTTGAATTGCTGTCTGTTTTTCTGTCGCGTCATTGCCCCTAATCAGCATTGCGTACAACGGTGTAGCCGTTTATGAATTCTTAGTGGTAGTTGTTGTATATCATTCTTAAAATGGCTGTGAGATGTCATGTTGAACAAAAAATTCTGACCAAAACCTGTTTGTCGATAGGTGTGTGTGGAAGCATGTGCGGGGGCTGAGCATGTGCTTATTCCTGCTCGTTTTTCCCGGCTTCATGGCTTTTAAGATATCACAATTCTTTCATATGGACTTTTGGCTTCTAATCCTTGTTTCCAGCTGTATGCTGACATCACTGCAGGTATGACTGGATAATTCACAGCCACACTCAGCCCGAACAGCCAAAAATACTTCTTTTGCATGCTCAAACTACAGAGACCTCGATAAACCCCTTAATAAAGTGATCATTTGTTATGTGTTCCAGGTGACAGGGACCCTATTAATTTACTGCTTGTTCATGGTGGAGGTGTGGCGTGGTGCTGCCCTGCCCAGCCTGGACGAAGTGGTGTATTATGTGAATGCCTTGTGTCGGGCTCTGGAGTTTGCTGTGGCAGTGTGTGTGGTTGCATACGGGGCATGGGAGTCACTGTGGGGTGAGTGGAGCTGGATAGGGGCATCCGTTATCATCATCCACTCCTACTGCAACGTGTGGCTACGTGCCCAGGCTGGGTGGAAGAGCTTCTTGCTTCGGCAGGAAGCTGCACGCAAGATCAACTCGCTCCCACGGGCGAGTGCTGAACAGCTGCAGGAACACGGGGATGTCTGCGCAATCTGTTTTCAGGTTAGCATCTGGATTTGGATTGTATCGAATAATGCTTGTGTATTGCTAGTATACTATAAAAACAATTTAGCAATTCTGAAGCTTTAATGATAGAAAAAAAAAAACAACTATGATAATCATATTAGAATATTAAAAACCGTAGGCAGATATCAATTTGCATGTTTGACAATCTAGCACAGGGGTCACCAACATGGTGCCCACAGGTACCAGGTCTCCCGCAAGGACCACATGAGTCGCCCATGGGCCTTTTCTAAAAATAGCTCACCATAGCGCCACCTACCAGTGAGCTGCATCTATTTTTTTTTTTTTGCTATTCTTTTTTAAATCTGTCACAGATAGACCAAGAGTTGGAAACCGGAGTATAGTTAAACACCTTGTCTTTATTTAGTCTGAACATATACAAGGCAGAGGCTTGAGGAAAGGTACGAACTGGAGAGCGGGTATAATCCGCAATGCGGGTAGTCCAGGGATAATCGTTAATGTGAACCGTTAAAAGCAATCCTATCTTAAACGCTTCCTCCGAAGCGGAGCCAAGAGCATGGAAGTACGGGAAATACTAGTGGTAGGAAGTCCGGTAGCTCTCTCATGGCAACGAGTAGATCCGGTGAGGTGGTATCTTATAAAGGTGAAAGGTAATGGGGAACAGGTGTAGGTGATTAAAGCAGGGAGAGTCTGAGTGAGAGTTAGAGCATTGGAGGGAGGCGTGGCTGGTGGTTCCCTGACAAAATCTCACTTGCATTGGTGTGAATCTAAAAATGACAATATTAAAATATAGATGACTAGACATAGATGAATATCATTCATTATTAATAATAACACATAATTAAAGGTAAATTGAGCAAATTTGTGATTTCAGAAGTGTGTATCAAACTGGTAGCCCTTCACATTAATCGGTACCCAAGAAGTAGCTCTCAGTCTCAAAAAGGTTGGTGACCCCTGATCTAGCATGTATACCGATTTGTTTTTTTTATAGTTATACAATTTTCTACTTCTTCCTGTCTTGTTTTTAGTCTCCAGTATTACCTGGGTAATACAATCCAGCATGTTTGAAACAAATAGCTTGCACTATACTGAATGTTGGGTTGTCATCAGTACTGTCCAAAAAGTGCTGATTGGATGTCACAGATTCTTAAAACACCACAGAATGGTAATAATCCACTTTAGTTATTGTGGTTGCGGTCCAGCCTCTGGTGACGAACCCTACTCGGGGGGAATTCAAACGAAAAACGCCCATGACAGCTATTTGTAGTGCTTTTGCAAACTGAAGTGGTGAAAAGGTTTATTTTAGTTTATTATAAAAATAGGTTCAGTTATTTTTTCTGGAAAATTAATGGATGCTCCTGAGATTCTTTACAATATACAGTAGATTCTATAAATTTATATTTTATATGTTTGACCTGACCTTCATGTGGTAGTTTTGAACGAGTCTTTAATGTGACTCAGAAAAACGAGTAGTCTCAAAGAGTCATTCATTCATTTTTTACTAGACACACATGAGCAAAGCAAAATCTCTGTAAGTTGTGTACGGGAAGTACAGTTTACCTTCCAACTCTTTTAATCAGAGTTGTTCGTTTTTTTATCATGAGATTTCCATAGATGCTATGCAGTTTTATGTTTATATACATACACACACACACACACACACACACACACACACACACACTTGTGTGAAAGTGTTTGCCCCCATTCATGATTTCTTAATTTTTTGTGTCACACTGTAATGTTTCATATCATCAAACTAATTTAAATATTAGTAAAAAAGAACACAGGTGAACTCATCATGCAGTTTTTAAATGAACATTTTTATTATTAACGGAAAACACAATCCAAAACTACATGGCACTATGTGAAAAAGTGTTTGTCCCCCTGTTAAAACAATGGTTTTACACCCGAGTTAAATTTCTCCAGCCACACCCTGGCCTGATTACTGCCACACCTGTTCACAATCAAGAAATCTCTTAAAATAGGACCTGTCTGACAAAGTGAAGTAGACCAAAAGATGCTCAAAAGCTGGACATCATGCAGAGATCCAAAGAAATTCGGAAACAAATGAGAAAGAAAGTAATTGAGATCTATCAAAAACATGGAACAGTGGAGAACCTTCCCAGGAGTGACTGAATGACCAAAATTACCCCAAGAGCACAGAGACGACTCGTCCAAGAGGTCACAAAAGACCCCAAAACAACATCCAAAGAACTGCAGGCCTCACATTTGCCTCAGTTAAGGTCAGTGTTCATGACTCCACCATAAAAAAGAGACAGGGCAAAAATGGTCTGCACGGCAGAGTTCCAAGCCGAAAACCGCTGCTGAACAAAAAGTTTTGCCATAAAACATCTTGATGATCCCCAAGACTTTTTGGGAAAATACTCTGTGGACTGACGAGACAAAGTTTAACTTTTTGGAAGGTGTGTCCCATTACATCTGGTGTCAAAGTAACACTGCATTTCAGATTAAAAACATCAAACTCAGTAAAATATGGTGGTAATAGTGTGATGGTCTGGGGCTGTTTTGCTGCTTCAGGACTTGGAAGACGGTGCTGTGATAAATGGAACCATGAGTTCAGCTGTTTACCAAAAAAACCTGAAGGAGAATGTCCGGCCCTCTGTTCGCGACCTCAAACTGAAGCGAACTTGGGTTCTGCAGCAGGACAATGATCCAAAACACACCTGCAAGTCCACCTCTGAATGGCTGAAGAAAAACAAAATAAAGACTTTGGAGTGGCCTAGTCAAAGTCCTGACCTGAATCCTATTGAGATGCTGTGGCATGACCTTAAAAAGCCGGTTCATGCTTGAAAACCCTCTTATGTGGCTGAATTACAATTCTGCATAGACGAGTGGACAAAATTCCTCCACAGCGCTGTAACAGACTCATTAAAGTGTGTAAAACATGCAAAAATAAAAAAAGAAATCAGAAAGGGGGCAAACACTTTCACACTTAGGACCATGTGATATTTCAGTTTTTCTTTTTTAATAAACCTGCAAAAATTTGTGTGTGTGTATATGTGTCAATTAATAGAGCTAAAGTCAAAGTTCTGGTATGTTGGGGGATCTACTTATTGAAAACATTTAATTTTATTCCTAAACAAAGGAACGAAATGAACAAAATGACTAAAAAAAAAATTCATTTTGATGAATAAGATTTAAAGAAAGTGATTTGATCTTCCTAACGCTACGAGCCAAATAATAGATATGTTTAGTGCCTATAAGTTTGATCTTTATAAGTTTAAGTTTATCCCATAAGGTAATTATATCAGACTTCAATTTCATTTACACAAACCTCACCTTGTGCACATGAGCATTGTTCTCCTGGAAGATGTTTGGACCTCTAAGTTCCAGTGAAAGGGAATCTTATTGCTACAGCATACAAAGACATTCTAAACAGTTATGTGCTTCCAATTTTAACCACACTGATCTAAACAATTTGAAGAGGCATTGTTTTCTATGTGTTTTGGTCATTAGTCCACACTGAGAGAACTTTTTTTTGACTGAGGAGAAAGGAGCTTTTCGGAAATTCTCTCCTAAATGGATACGTATGATATCTGTAGCAACAACTCTGCTTCTTTGCCTGTTCTATATACAATATAAAATAAATTTTCCAAACAGTTAAAGTAAGGCTGATGCAAATGATGCGGCAATAATGTTTTATTTTTATACATGTGCAGTATTTTCCGAAATTTTAGTATGGATAAAAAATCTCTGAAAATTTTTTTTTTTTTCCTAAAAGAAAACTATTGCCTTTGTGCCAATTGTTTAAGGAAGTGGAGCATATTGGTGTGATAATCAGGGTACCACATATTTCATTACATGGTTTTAATTATAAATTGGAACTAAAGGGGATATATGGGCTGAAAGCAATTCTGTGACATATAAGGGCTCTTGTATGGTTTTTTTATGTTTTTTGTTTGGTTTTTCACACAATTCTTGGTAAACCCTAGAGACTGTTTTGTGTGACATTCCCAGGAGAGATGCAGTTTCTGAAATACTCAAACCAGCTCATCAGGTTCCAACAACCAGGTTACCGTTTAGGTGACAGAGATCCCCTTTTCCCAATCCTGATCTTTTATGTGAAAAATAACTCCTTTTTTTTTTTTTTTAACCTAAATCTGCATAATTATGCATTGCACTGCTACCATGTGATTGGCTGATTAGATAACTGCATGAATGTACAGGTGTTCCTAATAAATTGGATGGTAAGTATACATTAAAAGATTTCAGTGAAAACCTTGAGACACTTTATATTTCTGTTACCTTTTTCAACAAAACATCTCACACACCAGTTCAAATATCCTTTATCCTTACCGTGTCTCTCTCCTGCAGGATATGACAACTGCTGTGATTACATACTGTGGTCATTTTTTCCATGGAAGCTGTCTTAGAAAGTGGCTATATGTTCAGGAAACCTGTCCCATGTGTCATACTCCCATTAAACCCTCCGCATCCGTACCAACACCTGCTGTTGGTGATGTTCATCCAAACCCAGCACAGGCCCAACCGCACCCAAATCACCCAGAACCAGCTGCTGAACACAGTGACACTCATGAAGGGGAGCAGGGCCAGGTGGAAAACGAAGTTTGTTCACCAGATAAGAAGTCCAAGTCTGAGACACCATCTAGAAATAACAGTCTACAGGATCTAAACTGCAGTGGCAGTGGAGATACTGCTGGACCATGTTGTTCATTAGAAGGAAGTTCTTGCAATGAAAGAGACTGCGAATCTGAGCATAGGACTAACCGTCCCAGTGATTCCAATTCACCGAAGGATTCAGACAGAGAACCATGACTGTGCCGCTCTGTCTTTCAATGGTATTTATGAAGCCAACAAAAAAAAAAGGAAAAGTGTGAGGATCATGAGAAGTCAAAGAGAGCCAGGAGGTCACTGCCTCTCTAAAAATACGGTAACTACAGTGACTAAAACCCAGTGTTGCTGGTGGAATGAAGCTTCTTCTAATGCTCTTAATCATGTGCTGGTAATTTTTCATCATAGAACTTCTTCAAGCAATACAAAATGTTTGTTATGGTTACATTTCTGTGGAAGTGTTTTGGCTCTTGTGAAGATGATGGCCCTTTAATAAGGGGAAAAAAGGAAAGTGGGACTTTGCTGTCTCTCTATTTTTTTGAAGCAGTGTATAATAACTGGAAAAAAATGACTTTAACTGGTTGAAAGAAATTCTTTAACAAAATGATGTCCGATTTCGAATCAACTCGAAATCTTCTATATGTTGCAGTCAAATATCAGGTGAAGAAAGAAAGCTCTGTACAGAGCACATAACTATCTGACAGTGCCTCATCATAGTTTTCTTTTACTCAACCGTAATTTTCGATGTAAATGTTTTTCCAAAGCAACCTGAAATCAAGTCTATTTTTCTGTTATTAAATTGTTGTTTAACTACTGCAACTTCCATTTGCTTTTTTTTTTTAAATGTTATGTCCTGCATCTTGATTTGAATTATATGCAACGATATTTCAAACATGTCATTGTCCTGTGATTCAACATCAGTGAACAGGTCAAGGTGTCTTGCACAGATACTAACATGAACATTACATATAATGTGAGCACAAGCATTAGGGGGGACACACTGACACGCAAATACAAAGAGTTTTATAACTCTAATTCCCCAAAAAATTGGGACACTGTAAAATGTAAATTAAAACAGAATGGCATGATTTGCATTTTATTAATCTTACAAACCCATATTTCACTCACAATAGAGCATGGAAAACATATCAAATGTTTAAATTAAGGAAATCTACAATTTTCAGGAAAATATAAGGTCATTTTTTTATTTGATGGCTGTAACACGTCTCAAAAAAGTTGGGATAGGACAACAAGTGTTATTAAAGTTCATATTAAAAAGTCATTATTCTGTGATGGAAATCTCTGTATAGGCTCATTAACACCTCCAGAAATCCCTGTGAACACAGTTTACCATGTCATCCACAAATGAAGGTTAAAGCACTATAATGCAAAGAAGGAGGCATGCGTGAACATGATCTAGGGTTAAAAAAAGCTGCATCCTCTTGGCATAACATTATGACCGCCTGCCTGATATTGTGTTGGTCCCCCTTTTGCTGCCAAAACAGTAATGACCTGTTGAGCATTAACAGCATTAACTTCTTCAGCAATTTAAACTACAGGAGCTCGTCTGTTTGAACGGACCACATGGACCAGCCTTCGCTCCCCACGTGCATCAATGGGCCTTGGCCGCCTGTCACCAGTTCCCCTCTGTTTCTGGACCACTTTTGATAGATACTGACCACTGCAGAGCTGCAGTTTTCGAGAAGCTCTGACCCAGTTGTCCAGTCATTACAATTTGACTCAAACTTGTTCTCAAATCCTTATACTTGCCCATTTTTCCTGCTTTTAACACATCAACTTTGAGGACAAAATGTTAAATTGCTGCTTGATATATCCCACTCACTAACAGGTGCCATGATGGAGATCTTTTTCTTTCGGCTTCTCCCATTAGGGGTCGCCACAGCGGATCATCCGTCTCCATACCCCCGTCTTCTACATCTGCCTCTTTCAAACCAACTCCCTGCATGTCTTCCCTCACCACATCCATAAACCTCCTCCTTGGCCTTCCTCTTTTCCTCCTTCCTGGTGGCTCCATCCCCAGCATTCTCCTACTGATATACCCCATGTTCCTCTGCACATGTCCAAACCATCTCAATCTCACCTCCCTCACCTTGTCTCCAAAACGTCCTACATGCACTTTCCCTCTAATAAACTCATTTCTAATCCATGATGAAGAGATAATCAGTGTTATTCACTTCACCAGTCACAGTGTTTTGCCTGATTAATGTGTAATAAAGTGTATGTCAGAAAGAACCGTTTTCAACTCATGTCCTGTCCTGCAGGTGGCAGCAGACCAATAACATCCTCCCTTTATGCGTCAGTGAAAGCTGAACAGTGCTCTGAAAGTGCTCATCTAGTCTCAACAACTGGGATTTTTTTTAAATGTAATTTTATAATCAAACTATTATCTCGGGCTGCGCCCTGTTGATTTGGTTGAGCATTTACAACCAAACGCGTGCACGCTTCACGGGTCGCTAAATGTCAGCAATAAGGCCGCATTCCGTTTCCGGCTTGTGTTCCGACAAGTCCCGATTTAACGCGCTTGTGGCGTCGCTGATTGGCGGACTAGTCTTTGAGTGCGACCAACACCAGCCAATAGTAGAGCAGGACGCTGTAAGGCACGAGCCAATCACAGCGAACGAAGCGCGACTTGTCGGAAAGCAATGCAGTAAAGAATCGGTGAGCACAGCGACAGTCTACGGGTGAAGAAAAAAAAAAAAAAAGAAAGTTCAACGCTCTGACAGCTATTTGGTGCGGCGGGTTTTGTAGTGGAGCTGCGCTACACAACCACCCCCGCCACCACCCCAGGGCTAAAGATGGCGCTTAAACGAATCCAAAAGGTAAGCAGAAAAAATTAACTGCAGCGTTTCTTACATTCCATTGCACCGAAAAGCGGTTTCTGTGACCCACAGAAGCCCGTTAACAAGTGCAGCCTGGTGACTAAGTGATCTATTTTTTTTACAGCTAGTGAATACTGACACAAGAGCTATAAACTTAACAAGATACAGTCGGTTTACAATTTTATATAAAAGTATACACATTAAAACAGGCCCCCCGAGGAGAAGCCGATTAGCCAGCTGTTGATTATTTCATGTATAATGTGTCACCGGGTAGAAACTCCACATGTCAGTACATGAGACCGCAGACACTGTAGTCCTGCTACACACTTCATCCATAATCTCACAGGATATGGGTTGAATCCTGTAATATAAATACACGTTTGTCCATTTCTGACACGCAGCCTCAGGACTCTTTAGTGTTCAAAATAGTTTCGTCTCTGTGTTGAGCTCTGATTAAAATAGTAAGAAGATCATCTTTCCTCATTCACACTCGGTGCTCTTCTTAGCCTGTGATTTAAGCGTTGTATTTTATAAGCCTGGTTGAGATCAGCATTTTGAGACTTGGTATATTATAGGGGGAAGCTGAATCTCACCTGAAAAACCATGTGGCGGACTTGTTTTTAGTCCAAGAATGTAAGTGCAGTTGCGCAATGCTCAAATGTGTAGCGTTCATTAGTTATGGATAGCAGCCAGGGTTGCCAGGTCTTGCACAGAAAGGCATCCTCGTGTTCAATAAAAAAAAAAAAAAAAAAAAATACAAAACGTTTACATTTTAAATTCATCATTGCCATATGAATTTCAGTACTTAAATCCACATTGTAATACATTTAGATAGATTAGTATTAACAGCTAACGAGTTTTGTTTGATGAATTTGTTGATTAATAAAGGAAAGTAAATCAGTAATCCTGTTCACTATGTGCATTCAGAATGTTCAGTGATGAGGAAGAAGTGTTGCTGTATGAGAGGTCTTCCTGAACTGAATATGTTCCTTTCTTAAATAAATAATATGATTACATTTTGAAATGATAAAGGTCTTCAGTGTGATCATGAACATCATCCATATCATTCTCTATCCCATCACCTGACGTTTAAGGGTTTTTGTCAAGATCCCCATGCAAGGGCTTATGGACTAATATCGGACAGTGATGACCTTTTCCATACCATGTATGAAAAGAAGAAAAAATAACATTTGGAAAAAACTTTCAAAAATAAGGACTAGCTTCATGTCTCTCATTAGAGGTCACTGAATAGCTGAATAAGGGATTGAAATTTTGTGTACAATAAATTGGATTGTTTCTCATTGTACGTTTTCACTGAACCAGAATATTGAAAAAGAAACTGCATTAATTAATTTAATAACAGACATGCTTTCTATTTATTTACATTTTAATATGATATTTGGTATAACACAGTATCTATTTTTGGCCTCTTGGCCTTCAATGAAGTTCGATTTTTGGTGCTCTGTAGGAAAATGTTTAGGCAACCCTGGTTTATTGTCATTGTCAAATTCAGCGAAATTGCTGTTGCACCTCTAAGAATTGACACTTAATATGTACACAAAACAAAACCCTGATCACTGTTCACTAAGACACCAGTGGGATAGTCACTGATCACTGATAATCACTGATCAACCTGTTCAGTGTGTAAATACTTTTTTCAGTCTGATGATATGGAGATGAATGATTGAGTCAGTCAGTGGAATCTGATCACCGACTAAATCTATTAAGCCTGTATTTGTGTTGTGTCAAAAATATATTGTCTTGATTAGAGTAAGAAATTTACAGTTCAAGGTTTAGGCATCACACATCTCGCATGTGTATTTTGCTTTTTGAGCTGCGTTTTAAACCTGGCTCCTTATTCCATGCGATATGTGCATTAGTACAAAAGTAGAATTAGTCTAAAAAATATATATATATATATATATTATTTTTTAACCAAAGTTAATGAACTTGGCAACACTGATGTCAGCCATCTAACTCACTGACCCCTCACTCGAATCCTATATACTTCAGGTGTCTACCCGCCCACCAGCAAAAATAAATGTTGCACTACTCGCTCAGACGAGTTTGTGGACTTGCTAAGGTTCCATCCTACCCTCCCCTATCCCATGTGACCCCCAGTTGCTAAATATACACTAATGCTAGCGCACACTCACACCGACAGGGATCATATTGCTACAATCATACCACAATTATCATGACGACAGCATGTGTCTTTAGTGATCATACTGAATCTTAATAATGCATTTTGGAATGGCCCAAATTGAGAAACTTCCAGAATGCATGTCAATCTTCTCTCTCTCTCTCTCTCTCTCTCTCTCTCTCTCACTCTCTCTCTCTCTCTCACTCTCTCACTCACTCACTCACTCACTCACTCACTCACTCACTCACACATTTTCTATCATCCCTTAATCACTTGCTCTTTTGTAGGAACTGACCGACGGCCGGGATCCTCCAGCACAGTGTTCAGCAGGTCCAGTTGGGGATGATGGTGAGTTCCCAAGACCTGAACATGTCCGTTTGTGAAAGTGGTTTCTTCAGTTTTGCAGATGAACATCTTTCTTTCTTTCTTTCTTTCTTTCTAATTTCTGTTTTTTTTTTTTTTTTTTTTTTTTAGTATTCCATTGGCAGGCTACAATCATGGGTCCTGTGAGTATGACTACAACACACCCAAAAAAAACAATGCCACTAACAGTGAGGTCTTTATTTTTATTTTTTTGCCACCAAGTGGTATAGTAAAAAAAAAAAAACATAAGCTAAACTCTGTAGACATTTACATTTTCACATGATTAGACCCACTTCTCCATTGCTCTTATTGTTCACCATATATGATCATTCTGAGTTTTGAGTCAAGTATTTGCCCAACAAAGCTGGTATTCCTTTACCATTGTCAAGTTGATGCTAAAATGTAATGCTTATTTAAATTTACTGCTGTGTTCCACATGTTAAGAGTCTCTATGGTACTCTACTAGGTTACAATATTTGAACAGGAATCCATTATTAAAAATAGTTAATATGGAAAAGTGCAGATGAAGCTATGAAGGAAGACTTGTATTATGTTTTCCTTTACTTTACTATTCTGTAACTACTTCATAACTTTTGAATAAAGGACTCCTAGCAAGTCTGTGAATATATCTTTAAATAGTAGTCTAATACAAACAAATATGATGTATAAACCGTTTTTCATCCCATATCATATGTATTAATGCTTACAAAGCCATTGATATGCAGAACAGGATACAGTTGTAATGGCAAGTGAACATCTAGAAGCTTTATTGTTGTTTTTTTTACTTTCGCACTATAAACTATTTTAAGTTCCTCAAACATGACTCATATATTGAGCCATCAGATGTATCTTGGGTAATTACTTTTTGTCAACTTGTATGTTGTAGATATTTTGGTTGTGTGATTTTAATAAATGGGCAGATTTCAATTTATTTTCACAGATTATCTTAAGTGTGAGTGAAATGCAAAAAATGTTATTTCTATAAGTGGAAAGAACAACAAATAATTAAATATATAAATATATGTATTTATTTGTCTATTTATTTATTATATTATAATTGTTATAATTTATTATTATTATTATTATTATTATTATTATTATTATTATTATTAATGCATCAAAAATCGATTTATTATTATTTTTTTAAACCTGGTCTCACTGGCTAAGAAAAGTGTTAAAATTATATATATATATATATATTATTTTTTAACCAAAGTTAATGAACTTGGCAACACTGATGTCAGCCATCTAACTCACTGACCCCTCACTCGAATCCTATATACTTCAGGTGTCTACCCGCCCACCAGCAAAATAAATGTTGCACTACTCGCTCAGACGAGTTTGTGGACTTGCTAAGGTTCCATCCTACCCTCCCCTATCCCATGTGACCCCCAGTTGCTAAATATACACTAATGCTAGCGCACACTCACACCGACAGGGATCATATTGCTACAATCATACCACAATTATCATGACGACAGCATGTGTCTTTAGTGATCATACTGAATCTTAATAATGCATTTTTGGAATGGCCCAAATTGAGAAACTTCCAGAATGCATGTCAATCTTTCTCTCTCTCTCTCTCTCTCTCTCTCTCTCTCTCTCTCTCTCTCTCTCTCTCTCACTCTCTCACTCACTCACTCACTCACTCACTCACTCACTCACTCACTCACATTTTCTATCATCCCTTAATCACTTGCTCTTTTGTAGGAACTGACCGATTTGGCCCGGGATCCTCCAGCACAGTGTTCAGCAGGTCCAGTTGGGGATGATGGTGAGTTCCCAAGACCTGAACATGTCCGTTTGTGAAAGTGGTTTCTTCAGTTTTGCAGATGAACATCTTTCTTTCTTTCTTTCTTTCTTTCTAATTTCTTTTCTTTTTTTTTTTTTTTAGTATTCCATTGGCAGGCTACAATCATGGGTCCTGTGAGTATGACTACAACACACCCAAAAAAAACAATGCCACTAACAGTGAGGTCTTTATTTTTATTTTTTTGCCACCAAGTGGTATAGTAAAAAAAAAAAACATAAGCTAAACTCTGTAGACATTTACATTTTCACATGATTAGACCCACTTCTCCATTGCTCTTATTGTTCACCATATATGATCATTCTGAGTTTTGAGTCAAGTATTTGCCCAACAAAGCTGGTATTCCTTTATCATTGTCAAGTTGATGCTAAAATGTAATGCTTATTTAAATTTACTGCTGTGTTCCACATGTTAAGAGTCTCTATGGTACTCTACTAGGTTACAATATTTGAACAGGAATCCATTATTAAAAATAGTTAATATGGAAAAGTGCAGATGAAGCTATGAAGGAAGATTTGTATTATGTTTTCCTTTACTTTACTATTCTGTAACTACTTCATAACTTTTGAATAAAGGACTCCTAGCAAGTCTGTGAATATATCTTTAAATAGTAGTCTAATACAAACAAATATGATGTATAAACCGTTTTTCATCCCATATCATATGTATTAATGCTTACAAAGCCATTGATATGCAGAACAGGATACAGTTGTAATGGCAAGTGAACATCTAGAAGCTTTATTGTTGTTTTTTTTACTTTCGCACTATAAACTATTTTAAGTTCCTCAAACATGACTCATATATTGAGCCATCAGATGTATCTTGGGTAATTACTTTTTGTCAACTTGTATGTTGTAGATATTTTGGTTGTGTGATTTTAATAAATGGGCAGATTTCAATTTATTTTCACAGATTATCTTAAGTGTGAGTGAAATGCAAAAAATGTTATTTCTATAAGTGGAAAGAACAACAAATAATTAAATATATAAATATATGTATTTATTTGTCTATTTATTTATTATATTATAATTGTTATAATTTATTATTATTATTATTATTATTATTATTATTATTATTATTATTAATGCATCAAAAAATCGATTTATTATTATTTTTTTAAACCTGGTCTCACTGGCTAAGAAAAGTGTTAAAATTATATATAAAAAATAGACATTTCAAGATAACTTCTTGGAGATGTAACAGCTATTTAGTTAAATTTTTACAATAAACTAGTGCTGCCCAGACATTTTTAAATGGAGGGCAAAAAATCTAACTTGATTGAAGGCCGTGGGCCAAAAATACAATGGTGCATTATACCAAACATAATATTAAAATTATAAAAGTAAAAAATATAAAATATAAATATAAAAATATATATACAGTACAGACCAAAAGTTTGGACACACCTTGAAACTATGAATTAACACGTGGAATTATATACATAACAAAAAAGTGTAAAACAACTGAAAATGTCATATTCTAGGTTCTTCAAAGTAGCCACCTTTTGCTTTGATTACTGCTTTGCACACTCTTGGCATTCTCTTGATGAGCTTCAAGAGGTAGTCACCTGAAATGGTCTTCCAACAGTCTTGAAGGAGTTTCCTGAGAGATGCTTGGCACTTTTGCCTTCACTCTGCGGTCCAGCTCACCCCTAAACCATCTTGATTGGGTTCAGGTCCGGTGACTGTGGAGGCCAGGTCATCTGGCGCAGCACCCCATCACTCTCCTTCTTGGTCAAATAGCCCTTGATGCCTTCAGTGTGACTCTACAATTTTCATAGTCATGAAAATAAAGAAAACTCTTTGAATGAGAAGGTGTGTCCAAACTTTTAGTCTGTACTGTATATAAAAATAAAAGTTGCCATGATTCCTTTGATTTTATAATATCAAAAATAAATACTTAGAAAATTTTTTGCTTAACTAATGCAGTTTTAGTTCTGTGGAACATATAATACAGTGAGCAAGAATCCAATGTATTGTACAATAGAGTTCAATGCATATGCATATATTATTGAAACATGAATAAAAACTTTGTTTTGGCTGGTTAAAATAAATGCTTTTAATTACTCGTTTCAAAGTCCATTCTGATTGTGATTGCGCTACATTGGATTTTCATTGAATTCATATGCATAAACTGACGTCTGCATGCAGAACGAGAGTCCCTATCAGGGTGGGGTTTTCTTCCTGACCATTCACTTCCCAACAGACTACCCTTTCAAACCCCCAAAGGTAACTTTCTAAAATTCTAGTTGTGTTTGCAGTAAGCATGTATAATATTGGCATGTGTTGACATTAAGGTCTTCTGTCTTTGTGTTAGGTTGCATTCACCACAAGAATCTACCACCCAAATATTAACAGTAACGGCAGCATCTGTCTGGATATCCTCAGGTCCCAGTGGTCTCCTGCACTTACAATTTCTAAAGGTACAATTCTAGATATTAATACAATTAACATATAAGTATATAAATTATTAACATCATTCTTAAAACAATGAGACACAGATGCTAATAGTGATCTTCATAGTCACCCATAGAGATCTTATCACAACAGGATTTTATATACAATTAATAGCCATAGGTTTGTGGACACCTTACCATCACACATCCCATATGTGTTTTTTTAAACATTTTATTCCAAATTTAGTCGCCATTTTGCTTTCTATTTTGTGGCTTTGGGGGGTTTGTACCCATTTATTCATATTAGTAAAGTCAGGTACTGATTTTGTACATGGAAGCCTGAAAAATAGTCCCATTGGTCCCATTCATTCTAAATTGTTTTTCCATTTCGAACTTGACAAACCGTGCCCTCATGGATCTTGCTTTGTGCACAGGGACATTCTTATGCCATGTATTTGGGCCTCTTAGTTCTAATGAAGAGACATTGTAATGCTACAGCTTACAATGAATTGTGTCTCTCCAACCATGGACAAAGTTTAAGGTAGGAGGACAAATGATTGTAATTGTCTGGTGTCCACAAACTTTTGATCATACAGTGTACGTGCATTATTTTATGTCTGTATTATTGAGTGCTGATAACTCTGTAACTAGCAATTAACCATATATATGGGTCTTAATGAGCTCTGAGGTGCTTTATTGGGACTTCATATTTTCTTTCTTTCTTTTTAATTTATTTCTTTATTCTAGTTCTTTTGTCCATCTGCTCACTCTTATGTGATCCAAACCCAGATGATCCTCTCGTACCAGAGATTGCACGAATCTACAAAACAGACACAGAGAAGTATGTACTCTCATATACACTCATGCAAAGGGACACTGACAGAAATAACACATGCAGTCTTTTGAAAGCCGATCACATGTTTTTCCAGACACCTTTGTGGGGAACTCAGATTTTGATTGGTCAATCGTGGCATGCAGCAGTCTGTTATTTCTGTCAGGACTAAATTGCAGACTCCTGAATCTGATTTGATTGGTCATGTCACTGTGCTATATCTCTTAAAACTGTTGTGGAATTCCTGTTCAAATTTATTCAGTCTTATCTCCCTTTCATATCCATTTCCAGTGTAATGGTAAACAGTTACGTACCTATTCAGTCTTGATTTAAATATTTTACTTAGTATTTTAGCTTTAAAAAAAGCAATCCATATTAAAGGGATGATTACATTGGACTGTAGCAATGGTATAAGTGATGTAATGATTTGAGGGCCTAAACCCTCTCAAGAATTATTTTGCAATTCCATCTGTCTACATTTTTCCTTATATAAACTGCTGCCTTGGCAGGTACAATAAAATGGCAAGAGAATGGACAGAGAAATACGCCATGTTGTAGGTGAGGGGTAAGAGCCTATGCATTTTGAGCAGAAATATAAAAATAAAGAGTGGTGTGCTCCATTGATGCTGCTTCCTGTGTGGCACTGCATGAACGTGTGAACACTGCTATTACACTTTACTGCACATGATCTGTTCCAAGTTGAAATTGCAAACTGGTATGCCTGGTTATCTCCTATTAGCCCCTAAAATGACGTATGACAATTCTACTGTTATTTATTGTAAATAAGCCACTTATGCACTTCTGGTTAGATGTTAACTGTATTGCATTGGCTCTGTATATTTACCTTGCACAATGACAATAAAGCTTAATCTAATCTAATCTAATAAATGATTTATAAGCAAGCCTGTGAAACTAGGCCCATGCTCAGTCAGCCAGCTCAGGTGCCCAGAATTCACATTAGACTGTGACATTGTGAACTTGCTTTGACTGACACAGCTAAGTTTGCACTATAATTTATAGAAATGACTTGCTACTTAATGACGTCAAAATTCTAACTTAGCACAGTGCTTTTGGTGCAGAATTTGTGATTAATTGCTTCCTGCAATCTTCTGCTTTTGTCTGATGGATGCATTGATGCAATCAAAATCGGTTGTGTGAGGATTTATGCAAAAATATGTGACAAATCTACTGACGTAAGAAAAATCTGAAGGAAATCTCATAAATCATGTTTCTGTAAATCATGTCGGGTAACCGAAAGTAGACAATTACATTCATGTTGCAATGGCTTCCAAAACATTTACTGCCATACTAAATAGTTTGTCTTTATTAGTTAAGTCCATCATGGAAAAAATGCTCCCGAACTCCCCTGATTCGATCTGAAAAACCAGTAAGAATATTTCAGTAAATGAAAGTTTATTGTGCTCTTTCAGCTATCAAAATAATCACGTTTACTGCAGTTTTACACTGTGTGATTTGTATATTGATAACTGGTATATGTTTATATAGAGTGTACACACACACACACACACACACACACACACACACACACATATATATATATATATATATATGTGTGTATGTATGTGTGTGTGTGTGTGTGTGTATGTATGTGTGTGTGTGTGTGTGTATGTATGTGTGTATATATATATATATATATATATATATATATATATATGTATGTGTATATATATATATATATATATATATGTATGTATATATATATATATATATATATATATATATATATATATATATATATATATATATATATATATATATACAGGAGTGCAGAATTATTAGGCAAGTTGTATTTTGAGGATTAATTTTATTTGAGGATTAATTTGAACAACAACCATGTTCTCAATGAACACAAAAACTCATTAATATCAAAGCTGAATATTTTTGGAAGTAGTTTTAGTTTTAGCTATTTTAGGGGATATCTGTGTGTGCAGGTGACTATTACTGTGCATAATTATTAGGCAACTTAACAAAAAACAAATTCATACCCATTTCAATTATTTATTTTTACCAGTGAAACCAATATAACATCTCAACATTCACAAATATACATTTCTGACATTCAAAACCAAACAAAACAAATCAGTGACCAATATAGCCACCTTTCTTTGCAAGGACACTCAAAAGCCTGCCATCCATGGATTCTGTCAGTGTTTTGATCTGTTCACCATCAACATTGCGTGCAGCAGCAACCACAGCCTCCCAGACACTGTTCAGAGAGGTGTACTGTTTTCCTCCTTGTAAATCGCACATTTGATGATGGACCACAGGTTCTCAATGGGGTTCAGATCAGGTGAACAAGGAGGCCATATCATTAGATTTTCTTCTTTATACCCTTTCTTGCCAGCCACGCTGTGGAGTACTTGGACGGTGTGATGGAGCATTGTCCTGCATGAAAATCATGTTTTTCTTGAAGGATGCAGACTTCTTCCTGTACCACTGCTTGAAGAAGGTGTCTTCCAGAAACTGGCAGTAGGACTGGGAGTTCAGCTTGACTCCATCCTCAACCCGAAAAGGCCCCACAAGCTCATCTTTGATGATACCAGCCCAAACCAGTACTCCACCTCCACCTTGCTGGCGCCTGAGTCGGACTGGAGCTCTCTGCCCTTTACCAATCCAGCCACGGGCCCATCCATCTGGCCCATCAAGACTCACTCTCATTTCATCAGTCCATAAAACCTTAGAAAATCAGTCTTGAGATATTTCTTGGCCCAGTCTTGACGCTTTCAGCTTGTGTGTCTTGTTCAGTGGTGGTCGACTTTCTGCCTTTCTTACCTTGGCCATGTCTCTGAGTATTGCACACCTTGTGCTTTTGGGCACCCAGTGATGTTGCAGCTCTGAAATATGGCCAAACTGGTGGCAAGTGGCATCTTGGCAGCTGCACGCTTGACTTTTCTCAGTTCACGGGCAGTTATTTTGCGCCTTGGTTTTTCCACACGCTTCTTGCGACCCTGTCGACTATTTTGAATGAAACGCTTGATTGTTCGATGATCACGCTCAGAAGCTTGGCTATTTTAAGACTGCTGCATCCTCTGCAATATATCTCACTATTTTTGACTTTTCTGAGCCTGTCAAGTCCTTCTTTTGACCCATTTTGCCAAAGGAAAGGAAGTTGCCTAATAATTATGCACACCTGATATAGGGTGTTGATGTCATTAGACCACACCCTTCTCATTACAGAGATGCACATCACCTAATATGCTTAATTGGTAGTAGGCGTTCCAGCCTATACAGCTTGGAGTAAGACAACATGCATAACGAGGATGATGTGGTCAAAATACTCATTTGCCTAATAATTCTGCACTCCCTGTATGTGTATGTATCAATTA
This sequence comes from Silurus meridionalis, assembly GCF_014805685.1. Classification (NCBI taxonomy): domain Eukaryota; kingdom Metazoa; phylum Chordata; class Actinopteri; order Siluriformes; family Siluridae; genus Silurus; species Silurus meridionalis. The sequence goes on from NC_060885.1 coordinate 21,917,940, forward strand.
TATTGTGTGTGTGTGTGTGTGTGTGTGTGTGTGTGTGTGTGTGTGTGTGTGTGTGTGTGTGTGTGTGTGTGTATGTATGTATGTGAATGGTAAGTTTTAAAAGACATGCAACTACAATATTTTCTCTGTTAAAATGTAAATTTTATTTGATGATTACATTACATTAAAGATACATATAAACCAGCTACCGATGTGATGCCATATGATTACGATGCAGAGTGATCAGGATCGAAATCTGATTCAACACATGATGAAATGGAAAAAATATGATGTTAGGCATATGGTACAGATAGTTCACTTTTATTTAGTTGGTTCAGACAGACAGTAAATCATGAATCTACTTAAGTGCCTTTTGACTTTTAACACATGGCTCTTTCACAAACAAGCCTTTGTATTGTAGAAGAAAGATGAAATAAAACCAGATGTTCTTTTCCTGTTCTGTCTCCAGGAAGATGCAGCTCTACCTCTGCCATGTTAATCTGTATTCTATGTGACTCTCAGGACACGCCGGTAGTGTTGTGATACGTCATATTTACGTAGCAGCAGTGGTGCTGAGAGAACGCGCTCGAGAAACTGTTTAGCGAGGAGAAATCAATTTACATATCAAATATTGGTCATAGATTATTGGTCACTTTCTGCATAATAAAAGTAAAGCATCTACTAATAATTATATATAAATAAATACATTTTTACCGATGCAAATATGTTAAAAACTTTGCGTCGCGATACAAACTTGCCAACTTGTATCAGATGCAAATCAGTAAATCTTACCATCCCTAACATACTACTGACAAAGTTCTTTCAAGATTTCTAATGCCTTTTTTTTTTACTTTATTGCAGATACAACAGAATAGCACGGGAATGGACGCAGAAATATGCCATGTGATGTTGGCAGGACACATTTACAAACTGTTGTTAATGCTCTTGTGTTTGGTCATTTCATCACATATCTCTCTTACGGAGAAACAGTCCGCAGTTGTCTGCTGAAACGAGACTACAAAAGAAAGAAAGACCTGCAGGAGTTGCCTTTTTTTTCTCAAATATCATGTGGACCTCATTCATCAAGTGGAGTCTTTTCCCTCCTTTCTGCTTTTTGCTTTGCAGTCAATACATCACTTACTCTGACCTCTTGCCTCATTCAATCTTTGTGTAAGAGCACAGTGCCGGCCTGCTCAGGCAGAGGACTGTAGGCTGTGCTACTGCTATTGCTTCTTCTGGGCTGCGCTGCATGTCATCACAGAGTGAAGCTCAGTTGTGGCACATCACTGGGATTATCAGATGCATTCTTTTGTTTTGTTTTGTTCGTGCTCTCAGATTTGCAGAAAATCTTTCTCGGCCCAAGCTTTAACATCTGTAGCAATGAAGTGCACCCCAGCTAGCTTAAATGTCCTGCTTTTGATTTTCCCTTAAATAAAGTTACATAACTCATCTGTGTTTCTGTTTAATATTTGAGAACTCAACTATGAAACATAACATCAAATTGTTAGTTTGTATTTCCAAATTCCCCAGGGCAAGGGTTGCAGTGTGTTTATTTCATTTTTACTTTACAATCAGATGAAATCACATTTAAGTAGACATCTTATTTCATAGTCTTTCGAGGATAATAAACAGAAAAATAAGGTGTGACCAGGCAGTTCTTTACACTGGTCACCCTTTCCATTTAGTTGATTTTGGTCATTTAATGCTAATATGGTTATACCAACACTGTACTTTATTTTTATTATTATTATTATTATAATAATTATTATTTTTTATAAAAAAGTCTATCCACAGTAGCAACTTCTACTGGCTTAACTCTGACAATGTATGTAGTGCAATGTAGTGAATACTCGAATTAATCACAGAATTGATTACTGAGTTATTAGAACAATATAAATCTTGTAATTTTTGTGATCTTGTGTGACAGCAGTTAGACAATACAGTACCGTATTATTAAAAAAGTGTACTTTTTAAAGTGTATACAGTGATGCAGGGTGTTGAAGGTCATGTTCAACTCGGCGAAATGCATCAGTCAATGCATACATTTGAGAGACATACTTTTTATGCTCGTATTGTATGGACACATTTAAGATTTACTCAAAGAAGTGTATAAATGCTATATCATCAGTAACGGAGCAGCACCATGTCCATTCAGCTCCAATATTAAAAGAAAAACAGTTTGGACGGTTGATAATTTGTTATCGGATTTTTCGTGAATGAACGAATGAAACAAATAATTAAAAGAGAGGACTTGTGATTGCATTTCAACAGTGTTATCTATTATTATTATTATTATTATTATTATTATTATTATTATTATTATCTTTAAATCCTGTTCACGCGTTCTCCATTCTGCGCGATTTGAGCGCATCCGCGACGTGCAAAAGGCTCCTAGACCTAAAACGCATAAAGAATTTCGCCATAGAGTTCAAGCCTCGCGCTTCTATATGCTGTTCATTATTTATTTATTTATTTATTTATTTATTTATTTATTGATGCATATTTCATACTTTTATTTAAAAGTCTGCGCAATCAGTCATCCCTCTGTCACCTGACTGATCGTGTGATGTTTGAAGCAGGAAGTTCCGGGCTTTAAAGCTTGAGATTACACATCAAAGAACCACATGACTCCTGCATATAAATATATAAATATATTTACACATATGAGACATGAGGCATGTACAAGATGCCTGGAGCTGCTTGTCTGTTTTTTGCGTGTGCATAGCGTTTCCCGCAGTGTTTTTCAGCAGCGTGCATTGTGTCGGTGTGGGAGTGTATGAGTTAGTCCTGGACGGGACATGGCACTTACAGAACTCTAATGGCTCTGTGTCACTCATGGCACAAGTACCTGGATGTGTCCATACAACACTGCAGCAACAACAACTTGTTGAGGTAACGATGCACCAGTGTGCCTCCATTTACTGTATATTATCACCTTAAAGCATTGAACAACAGCTTTAACATTTAGTTACGATTTGTATAAAAACCTGTTGAACCTTAAACTGGTTTTCATATACCCAGTGTTATACATACAGCAAAGTCATTTAGCTAAAAAGTAAAATGGGACTTAAATGCAAGCAGAACTGACAATCATATAATATAATATGCAATGACTGACAGCCTCTGTCAATTTTGCAACCAAGGTTAAAACCCAAGAAAGGTCCACCCAGAATGGTCACTTTTGCACCAACATCCACAAAACAGATGTACCTTTAATCTTTAATGTACATTTCATGTTTTACATTTTACTGTACATTTCTGAACATTTTAAGGACTGTAGCCTCTACAGATGAACTCTAGATCATTTTTATCTGGTCCTACATGGTTAGGCCTAAAGATTTGTATTTTTTTCGTGCCTTTCTTGATGTTCACCAACTCCTCATTACCAGCTCCATGTCAGACACCATATATTTTACAATACAACAATGACGTAATCATTCAGAATCGGGTTTGCATTTGAAATCATAAGGTTAATTAGGATTAGTTCGTGGAATGGAAATAGTTATATAGGATGCATTAGTTCGATTTTCTTTACACTATTATATGCTGTTATTAGGATGTTGGAGCCAATGCATATCAGACGGCTTTATTTGGAGATTTTAGAAGTGACTTTATGTCTCTCACTCTACACTCTAAAGTTCTGCTTTAAATGTTTGACTTTGTCATTGCACAATATTTTGCAAATGTAGACTGCTTGTTCTTCATATATAGTCTGGTGTTTAAGAAATAACCGTGTACTTTTGTTAATGTCTTGCAGGATCCATACTATCGGTTTAATGACCTGGCCTACCGATGGATCTCTCTAGATAACTGGACGTACACCACTTCATTCTCTGTGCCTGATCATGTCAAGTATGTTATATTACTGTACTAGAGGTCGGCCGAAAGTGGATTTTTTTTACCGATAGCTACGTTGGATCGTACTTGCTAATAACCAATTAATCAACCCATAGTTTTTAAAATGGAGACTTGATGAAAAAACAAACACGCCACATAAAACAGTAGTGAACTTGCATTATATTAATAATATATTGAGGAAAATAAAAGAGATGCATTCTAAGTGAAACAAAAAGTAACACTCCAAATAAATAAAAAGTTCCGAAAAACTATTGGTATGAATTTTTGACGTTAATTCTAGCCATTAACTATCTGTGCTGATTAATCAGCAAAACTGATGAATCGGTCGACCACTATTACTATTAGACCACTAGTGTACTATTAGTCGATTCTTAGTATTAACTAATCACACACAGAAGAGTGTGACTGATGTTGAACTTTATAAAAATAGATTGTTTATATTACATACTGTGCGTTTCAACAGAGAGAGCAGACGAGCTGTTCTCGTGTTTGAAGGCGTGGACACAATCTCCACTATATCTCTAAACGGAGTTGTCATCGGAAAGACAGACAACATGTTCCGGAGATATGTATGTAAAGACTTACCCTCACACAAATTGTGCAAACAATGAATTATCTCCAAACGATTGTTTTTATTTTTACACCCTGATAAGATGCGCACATGATATTTCAAAATCCTGGCACATTGAAACAAGTGATAATATGTACTGTTTAATCACTAAATTTGTACATTTGTTCTCAGGACTTTGACGTTACAAGACTGCTTAAGGACATTAATGCTCTGGAAGTCTGGCTCATGTCAGCTGTGACCTACGCAGCAGCACGAAGTAAAGCTCACACCTCATACAAAGTCCCCCCAGAATGTCCTCCTGCTGTACAGAAAGGGGAGTGTCATGTAAACTTTATTCGAAAGGTATATTAAAACTTGATGTGTGACCTTAATGTATACCAATTCATCTAAATCAGTGAGACATGACGTTGTTGATTTTGTGTGTGTTTCAGGCACAGAGCTCATTTAGTTGGGACTGGGGGCCATCTTTCCCCACTCTTGGCATTTGGAAGGGTGTTCGTCTACAATCATTTAATACACTCAGGGTGTTGAGTTTTACAACTAATCCAAAATATGGTACAGTTTACAGGACTCTCTTTTATAAAGGCTGAAAATTTCCCTTAAAATCCATAATGCACAGCAAATGTATCAAATGAGAAGTGTAATATGTGGGTTAATGAAGTAAGTGTGCAAACTGCTCTGGTTAAGGGCGTCTCCCAAATGCTATAAAAGTAAATCACCTCTGCTGTAATCAACTTTTATGCCCTGAAATGGACAAGAATCTTGGCTGGATGTACAGTAAAACGGATCGACAATGCAGTTTAATCAAAGTGACACATCACCTGTTAAGATTTTGCTTGACAAATTTGTGGATATCAAGCCAAAATGTTTGCGCTTCAATCAGAAGATAAGGGTTTTTTTGTATGTTTACAACTAACATTTGTATAGAGAGTATACTTATCACATATACTCACTGACCATTTATGACATTTGGCAGACACCCTTATTCAGGGCGACTTACATTTATATCATTCATCCAACTGAGCAGCTATGGGGTTAAGGGCCTTGCTCAGGGGCCCAAGAGTGGCAGCTTGGTGTGGCTTGGATTTGAACTCACAACCTTCAGATCCAAAGTTTAAACACCTTAACCACTAAGCTACCACCTCCTAGACCACCTTGTTTATGCAATTATCCAAATCCAGGACAATGAATAAAACCATGCAGCTTCAGATGATGATAATAAAATATCAGAAAGCGTAGGTAAATGTGTTTCAGGTGATTTTGGAATTAGCCCAGGGAGCTTGAGTATTTCAGATAACCATTGGATGTTCAAACAAAACAGATCACCCCCATATAGCATATATGTATATATTGCATAGAGCAAAAGTTCTCATTCTCTTTTGCACTCTCTGGGGTCATCATACCTCTCTCTACCCCCTCTCTCTCCAGACTCTGTTCTGTCATGCTGGACTGTGGAAGTAGAGATGTTCTTTGATGTTACTGCAGCCTCAAAAGGTGTCATCCATGTGTCTATGCCACAGTTACAGTCAGAGGCGAGATTTCCCCTTTTTCTCACACCTGAACAAAGCAACACATCTGTACTTCTACAGATCAACCAGGTAAATGAGGAACTTAACTGTCTTAACTAAAACTATGTCAAACTTTTGATTAATGCAATTTCTGTTTGAAGAATGTTACAGTTGATCTGTGGTGGCCCTTTGGACATGGTCAACAACCTCTGAATGATCTTTTAATAGATATCAAAATGGAGAATGGAGAGCTATTTCATGCAGAGAGATTGGTAAAAGAAAAAAAAGATCTGTTTTTTTGTTTTGTTTTTTCCTTTTAAACACGAGCTCTTTCACTTACTTTGGTGTCTGTAAATAGGTTGGTTTCCGTACTGTGGAGCTGGTACAGGAACCTATTCCTGGTTCTTCTGGGCTCAGCTTTTACTTTCGTATCAATGGGCAACCCATCTTCCTGAAAGGCTCGAACTGGATACCGGCTCATGCTTTCCAGGACCAGATTACTGCAGTCAAGTGAGACTTTACCCACTTAGAATTCAGTGTCCCTCACAAATCCATATTTTCATGTTTCATGTTCAAGTTTATGTTTTCATATCCTTGGCTAACATATTAAAAAAAATATTCTAACCTTCTGATTATTCTTTTTTTGTTGTTGTTAGTTTGACTCAACTGCTCGTGTCTGCACAGATGGCAAATATGAATGTTTTGAGAGTGTGGGGAGGTGGAATCTATGAACAAGACCTCTTCTATATTCTGTGCAATCAGCTAGGGATCATGGTACTCATTCTTGCATCATGTTATAAATCTATGTTCTTTTTTTTTTTGCTATTTGATATCAGTTTCTGCTGCAGGTTTTGATTCTGTGTCTGGTTCCAGGTTTGGCAAGATTTCATGTTTGCGTGTGCGCTGTATCCTACAGACAAAGATTTTATCGAGTCACTGGGAGAGGAAGTTATCCAACAGGTAGATACATCCTTATCCCCAAACACAAAAAACATTAACAAATCTGCACAACTAATGGGTTCACGTGTTGTCTCTCAGGTGAGACGGCTCAAGTCGCATCCCTCTGTTGTCATCTGGAGTGGAAACAACGAGAACGAAGCAGCTATAGCAACCAATTGGTTTTTAATTTCTCCTGCTGATAAGCCTCGCTATGTGAAGGACTACATTCAGCTGTATGTGGAGAATATCAGAGAGATTGTACTTCAGGTACAATTTCAAAAACTAGTAAATTAGATATATATATATATATATATATTTTTTTGTTTGTTTGAATGCCCGCAGGAATTTTTTTGAGAAGAACATAATAAAACATAATAAAAAATTGTATATGCAACCGTGCCTGTCAAAAGTTTGGAAACCCCTAGTCTTTTATCGTTCCAATTTCACAAGAATTGAAAAGTAAATGCCTGGGAGAAAATTCTGTCTTTCTGACTCAACAGATAAGTCCAATTTGATGTTTTTGGCACCAACAAAAGGAAAAAAAAAAGGAGAACAGGATAGAAGATGGTACCAGACTGCCTCCCACCCACAGTCAAACATGGAGGTGGAAGGTTAATGGTTGTTTTTCTAAAAGACCACAAAAGGCTTTTTTTTTTTTACTTTTGACAGGCACTGTAGTTCAATCTTAATTTTTATTTTTCTATATAAGGAAAATTTATGTATAGGTCCCTGGAGAGTCAAACAAGTGTATTTACACACAAAAAAAAAATCGTAAACCTCTAACCCTGGAACATTTCAATTTAGGAGGACAGCACAAGACCTTTCCTTGTGTCCAGCCCAACTAATGGTGTAGAGTCGGAGAAAGAAGGCTGGGTGGCTAAGGACCCCTATGACAATCATTATGGAGATGTTCACTTTTACAGCTACCTGACCGATTGCTGGGACTGGAGGACATTTCCCCGAGCACGCTTCGCCTCCGAGTACGGTTTTCAGTCCTGGCCATCACTGTCCACTCTCAGTAAGGTAAAGCTTCTGGCTACACATGTAGATACACTATGTGCCTGTGCGTGTAAATTCTCTGATTATGTACGTGTTAACAGGTGTCAGTCTCTACAGACCAGGATTTCAGCAGCGAGTTCTCAAAACATCGACAGCACCATGAGTTTGGAAATCAGCAGATGCTTCAGCAAGCAATGTTGCATTACATCCTTCCCAACAATACAGACCTCGGGCGTCGATACCGAGACACTATATATATCACCCAGGTGTCAATACACAACATGTAAATCACAGTCTCAGCGAAAGAAAAAGTGTGACATAAAGATAATATAGGCAATCATGTTTGGTCTACGCAGGTTATGCAGGCCCAGTGTGTGAAAGCGCAGACAGAATTCTACCGCCGCAGTCGCAGCGACATTGTTGGTGGTGAAGGGCACACCATGGGTTCGCTGTACTGGCAGCTGAATGATATTTGGCAGGCTCCTTCTTGGTCCTCTATAGGTCAGTGTGCAAAACACACCACAGCCAACACATATAATAATATACAGGTAAACCCTGACTCACGATGGAGATGCGTTCCCGATTGAGTCTTAAAGAATGGTGATCATTTTGGCATAGAACAGGGTTATTCAAAAAGAATTTTGCCTGCCCTGCGGAACTTTTTAAATATTTTTTACCATTTTTTTCATACCGCTTTTATGTCATTGTAAGATTGAAAACTCTGAAATCTAAGCATTTTAACTCAGGGACTACCCATAAAAAAAAAAAAAAAAGCATAATTATAATAATTACACCAATCAGGCATAACATTATGACATTGTACCATTTTAACTTGTTAGTGAATATCACTGATTATCTCTTCATCATGACACCTGTTAGTGGGTTGAATATATCAGGCAGCAAGTGAACATTTTGTCCTTAAACTTGATGCGTTAGAAGCAGGAAAAATGGGCAAGTGTAAGGATTTGATCGAGTTTGACAAGGCTAAATTATATTGTGTTAATGCCTGACAGGTCAAGACTGTTTTGGCAGCAAAAGTGGGACCAACACTATATAAGGCAGGTCGTCATAAAGTTATGCCTGATCGGTGGCCATAAAGTTTTGCCTGATACATCAACATACATGATCATAAAATAAAGTACACTATTTTTGCTGTTTTATACATAATGCATATGTAATTTTTAGAGTTTGGTGGAAAATGGAAAATGCTGCACAATTTCGCTGTCCGTTTCTTTAGTCCCCTCATATTGGTAGGGGTTGAGGATAACGGAGACTTGCTCATCTACGCTGTCTCTGACAGAAACACAGACTGTTCTCTCAAAGTTACTGTAAGTACACTCCTTCTCTTTTTTTCTCTGCGACCATCATATATAAATCTTTAACCAACTGATCAACAAAGATTAAATTTTATTGTTCTCTTTAAATCTGGGTGTGTCCATGTCGGCTGCATGAAGGTGAAGTTATACCAGTGGAATAGTTTTACTCCACAGTGTTCTTTGGAGTCTGATCAGGCAATAGTGAAAGGAGGTGGTGTCACAAAGGTGTTTCAGTCTCCAGTCTCCAGGGTACTAACGAATTGTGGAAACTGCACTCGGAAATCATGTGTCGTCACCTTTGTCCTGAGCGGCCCGGATGGTGTACCAAGTCCCTCCAACCACCTGTTCCTCAGCTCACCAAAAGATGCTGAAGGCCTTCAAAAACCGAACATCACAGTGAGGGTCATACTGTACCAGTTACACATTGCCAAATTATTATTATTTTTTACATTACATGATTGTCATCCATGGTTTGTGTGTGTCTGTGTGTATAGTTCACTGTGGAGGATGCTAAAAGAAGGATCATGGTGAATCTTTATTGTTCTTCACCTGCACTGTTTGTATGGCTGGATGCGGACAACATTCCCGGATTCTTCGACGATAATGGTTTTTTGATGATATCTGAAAAATACACTGTTTGGTTCACAAAACTGGGAGCCACCACTTTACAGGAGTTCACTGCCAAGCTGCAAATTACTTCCCTCCGAGACATCTACTGAGTGTCTTGTGTTGGTGTGAATGAGCAGAAATTAATTATTTGCATTTCATTTTGAACACATTGATTCTGTGGTGTACTGTGGTACAGTGTTATGCTCTGGGGTCCCTGATTTGATCATGAGCATGAACCAGTGTGTAAAAATGTACGCAGTGCCTTGTAATAGACTCCCGTCTCATACTGGACTCTTGGATTGCAGTCTTGAGAGTCATTCATTTTATATAAAAAAAATTCTAATATCAGAAATCAGGTTGTTCTGAACGTGTTTTTGTTATTCTTTTGTCAGCTTTGTCAATAAAAATGGAAAAAAGGCTTTCTGTAATGATTTGTTGAGGATTTCATCTGCAAAGCCTGCATTTCCTTATAGAGTTGGCTCATTTACTCTGTCAGCCTGGAGCATGTTACATGAGAGAGGAAGGCAAAGGGTGTAACAAAGAGTCCTTTGACATAGACGAGCCGAACTATAACAACCGCCGTGAAGATTTACCGGTGGAAAGGAGCGCAGATGAACCACAAGGTGCTGATCTTTGAACGTTCCGAGCGGTGGTGTAATACTCATTTATTGTCGCTTATTTTTTATAGGCGAGAAAGAGAAAGAGCTCAGACTTTGTTCTCGGACTGATGCCATACTGACGAACTTGGTACTCGTAGGTAATCTCGCTGGTTTTGCTTTAGACATCTGTGGATAAACACTGGATTTTGAATCAACCAGGAAAATGGGTGAGCGGTTTCTTCGGGACGTTTTGAGCTTTTACGGTGAGAACAGTTCTCTCTCGAAAACAAACCTGGAGAACTTTTTAAGCCTCATCACCTCCCGTAGAGCGCCAGCATCAGTAGACAACGAGGCCAATCCGCTCAGGAATGCAGAGGTAAAGCTGATAGGCTGTGACAGTCTACTTAATGGTTTTTTTTTTTTTTTTTTTTTACAAATACTACATTTATTTAAGACTCAATTCGACTAATTTGACAAAGTTGTTTAGTGTTTGTCTGCCCCAGAACTCCTGAATGAATTTGGACTCTCTAATGCATCTGAACTTACTGTGGACCAGCTCCAGCTCATATGTCCAGCTGTTCTTACTCAGGTTCTGCTCCCTTCCTGCCCTTTCATGGCTCCATTGACTGTAACCATTGAACCTCAAGGTTAGTGGCGTACAAAACCATTTTAGTTGCTGCGATTTGAGGATTACCACATCGGTCAAAGTGGTCACTTTGTGCATTTTTTCTTAATGTTACTGCTTAATATTGCTGTATATTATGTTCATAGTACATATATATATATATATATATATATATATATATATATATATATATATATATATATATATATATATAATTTTCATCTGTATATTATGTTCATTGTGCATACACATCTGTAAATTACTGTTTATAGTATCCCTTCTGTAAATTTCAGTTTATAGTAATAGCCATCTGTATATAATGTTCATAGTACATACACATCTGTATAATACCACTTTATTTAATTTATGTAACTCATGTAAACACTGTATATCCTGCACTTGCTGCTATTGCACTATGGTTAGACCTAAACTGCATTTCCTTGTCTTGTACTTGTACATGTGTAATGACAAAGTTGAATCGAATCTAATCTAATCCTAAATTTTTGAAAAATCCTCCCCCATGATTCTCAGTTAGAAATCACCAGTGGTGGACGAAGTACACAAACCATGTACTTGAGTTAAAGTAGAGATGTTTTACATAGTGCATCTACTTTAACTCAAGTACATGGTTGTGTACTTCGTCTACCACTGGTGAAAATGATAGGAACATTACAGCCATAATAAATCATAGTACTTTGGATACTTCAGCACATTTAAAGTAAAAATACTTCTGTACTTTTACTTTTAATGTGCTGACGTATCCAAAGTAACTTACTTTTAGCTTCTCCCATTAGGGGTCGCCACAGCGGATCATCCATTTCATGATCTGCATGTTTGATTTGGCACGTTTTTACGCTGGATGCCCTTCCTAACGCAACCCTCCCCATTTATTCGGACTTGGGACCAGCACTAAGAGTGCACTGGCTTGTGCAACCCCAATGGCTGGGGTTGGTTCCCTGACCGGGAATCGAACCCGGGCCGTACTATGATTTATTATGGCTGTAATGTTCCAATTATCATTTCTCTCACAAGACTTTTGCTTAATCGTCTTTAACCAATTCATATGGAGATTTCCAAATCTCTAGTGGACTTTTGTGAAGGAGAGTGTGAAAGAAATTGTTGCTTCACTGCTAGGATAAAAATGTAATGTTTATTCTTCAGTCTACGTCTGTACTCATGTATTGATCCCAGTCTGGATCTGCCTTTCTTTTTCAGTTTGGGGCTATAGTTTTTTGGCTGTGACGTTAATTAACCTGGCATCTCTACTAGGGTTATTCTTAGTTCCCTTCACAAAGAAATCCTACTTCCCAAAAGTGCTAACCTACTTCATCGGGGTCGCCATAGGAACATTATTCTCTAATGCTGTACTCCAACTTATCCCTGAGGTAAGAAGGGAGCTCGAAGGAATAGAAATATAATCAAATATTAATAAATATTAATTAATAAATAGTAAGTTACAGTAAAAGAAACCATACAGACAATGGGTTAACTGGTAGAAATTTGGCTAATTAAATTATTTTTAATTAACTAAACCATAAATGTACTGTGTGTGTGTGTGTAATATATACAGTACAGACCAAAAGTTTGGACACACCTGCTCATGACTATGAAAATTGTAGATTCACACTGAAGGCATCAAAACTATGAATTAACACATGTGGAATTATATACATAACAAAAAAGTGAACTGAAAACATGTCATATTGTAGGTTCTTCAAAGTAGGCATCAAGAGAATGCCAAGAGTGTGCAAAGCAGTAATCTAAGCAAAAGGTGGCTACTTTGAAGAACCTACAATGTGACATATTTTCAGTTGTTTCACACTTTTTTTGTTATGTATATAATTCCACATGTGTTAATTCATAGTTTTGATGCCTTCAGTGTGAATCTACAATTTTCATAGTCATGAAAATAAAGAAAACTCTTTGAATAAGAAGGTGTGTCCAAACTTTTTGTCTGTACTGTATATACATATATATATATATATATATATATATATATATATATATATATATATATATATATATATATACATACACACACACACACACCCACCCACAATCAAAAATATTCAACCCCCTCACCTCAATAGACAATAAAGTGATGTTGATGAAAGATAACGAAAATAAATGGAAAAATAAAACTCATGAAATAACAAACAATATTTATTGATACATATTTGAGTTATTTTGACAACAGAAGTTGACTTAACTTTGAAGTTCAAATGAAAATTGTAAGTCTTGTAAGACATGAGCATGTGCAGTATTATTCAACCCCCAGCTTCAGTACCTTGTGGAGCACCCTTTAGTTTTTATAACTTCTAACAGGCGTTTTCAGTAAGTGCTGACAAGCTTCTTACACCTCTCGATTGGACAGGCAGGTTTGCAGCTGTTCCACTGATTTTAAACTTCCTTATAATGCTCCCAATAGTGTCTCTTGGATGTTAAATCTTTTGGAAATCTTCTTATACCCAAGGCCCTTCAGATGTGATGAAATAATCTCCTCTCTCAGCTTTTGTGGAAGCTCCTTTGTCTTTCCCATGATTGCAACTCACCTTGAACACCTTCATGGTTGGGGTTTATATATGCATCACAGCTAAAGCAAATGAAGGATCGTTATAGAGTTCCCAAAGGCTTAATGATGTTTCAGCTCCACTTCAGGCCATAAAAACTGTCAGAAAGCTTTAAAAACAACAATATTATATGGGGGTTGAATAATTGTGACATGGCGATCTTAACAAAATATACTGTTACACACAAATACTACATCATACATTTTCTGTGTTGATTTTATGTATCACTAAACTCATTAAGAAGATATCCAAAGCAAAATCCTGCACTTTGGAAAGATTTTTATTTATAAATCCTTAAAACTTTTTAGGGGTTGAATATTTCTAAATGCAAGTGTATATTGTGTGTGTGTGTGTGTGTGTGTGTGTGTGTGTGTTATTATTAATTAAATTGTTTTATTTTTTTATAAATAAACAGGCTCTTGGATTTGACCCGAAAGTCGATAACTATGTGTCAAATGCGATTGGGATTTTTGGAGGATTCTACCTCTTGTACTTTACGGAAAGAGTCTTAAAAATTGCTCTAAAAACAGATCAGGAGGTAAGAGTTTAGCTACACCTGGATTCGAAATCAATTATTACTAGCCAAGTTAGAGTTCACTTTTTTTTCTTCCTCTATGCAGCTCTGCCACAACCACGTCCTTTCAATGCAGACTAATGATGTAACCATCACCAGCTTCAGCAACGATGTTATCATAAACAACATCACAAGTAATGTCATCATAAATAATGCGCACCATGAAGTTCTACCAAACAGCCCCAGTGAGAAACCAAGCCAGCCAAACATGAACCCAGCCAATGAACAGGTACACCTTACAGCAGGGGTATCAAACTCAGGCCCTAAAGCGGTCCATCCTGATAGATTTAAATGTAGTGTTTTATACATACATTATTACTTGTGTAGGTTTATCAACATTATAGTGATCCTCACACCAAACGTTCAATTTGACGAAAACGTATATAGCTTCCTGTAGATGGCAGTATAAACTCTGTAATCATGTGCATGTTAAACCCACCAGCAAATGATTACTGAGTTTATACTGCCATCCACAGGAAGCTGTATACGTTTTTGTAAAATTGAACGTTTGGTATCAGGGAATCGTTTGACCGAACTTTCCGTGTTTTTAGTGCCATCTACAGCAGGGGTGTCAAACTCAGGCCGAAATCTGGCCCGCGAGATCATATCAAATGTGTATTAGAGCTGGCCCACCAGTATGTGTGTGTGTGTATATATATATATATATATATATATATATATATATATATATATATATATATATATATATATATATATATATATATATCGCATACACCGCTAATACTACAAATCCCAGAATTCTTTGTTAGTGCGTTGGCGCGTCAGTCGAGACCTCTGAAAAACTCAGCGTACTTAGTGCTGAATTTACCCGGTGATTTACCGACTTTGAAGCCCAGAAATGCAGATTTGAACTGCTCAGTAATCCGTTTGTGGTTGACGTGGAAAGCTCACCAACCAACCTCCAAATGGAGCTGATTGAACTCCAGTGTAGAGACACGCTCAAGTCAAAGCACGACTCTGTGTGCTGCACAGTTTCCATGTTTCCTCCCAGACACACTGCTCCAACTCCGTGCCCAAGCTGCTCAAACACTCTCCATGTTCGGCAGCACATATCTGTGTGAGAAACTGTTCTCTTTAATGAAGATGATCAAAACACCACTCAGGAGTCTCACTGATGAACACATTCACTCAATCCTGAGGATTTCCTCAGCTCAGAGCCTAAACCCAAGATGATGCACTTGCATCTGAGAAGAGATGCAGGTATCTGGCTTGAAGCAATGTACATCAGAGTATATTAGAGTGTAGCAAACTGAGCTTGAATGAATGTTGTCTTTATGCACTTTTTCTACTCCAAGGCATGGACTGTTAATAGTTGAAAGATTGGTTTTTTTTTTTTTTTTTTTTTTAATTGAAGGAAATTATTATTATTTTTGGTTGTTTTGTTGTTGGCCTGTGAAAAAAAAATCGACATTAAAAAGGAATTCGAAAAGCTACAGATAGAGAGAGAGATATAATAAGAAACGAATACCACTGATGTGTGTTTTATTTCAAATTTAATTTCTCATGTGTTTATAATATTAAACTTTTTAAATTCAATGTTTATGCAAAAATAACGTTTGTTTCCTTATGAAATGGTTCAACATTACATATCTGGAGAGAAGATTTCAATAAATATTGAGTTTGGCTCGTGACTTCATCTCAGTTTTTAATTTTGGCCCACTGTGAATTTGAGTTTGACACCCCTGCCTTACAGCTTATACAAATAATCACACACCTTACCCTGAACAAATAGCATCTTTTTTTTTTTTACAATGACTCATGGCTTAATATATGCATACTAAGCCATGAGTCATTGCAAAAACAAAGATGATATTTGTTCGGGGTACATTTTCGCATACTTTATATTGTGTATAGAAAGCTAGCCTGTGATGCATAGGAACATCAAGTTACTGTTATCAAAAAGAGAACATCATGTTACTGTTATGTGGTTTAGTGTATAATGATACCTAATGATTAACAGGTTAAAGCATTTTCAATAACAATAATAGCGAAATAAAAAATTATAACATGGACTTTTATAATAAAACTATAGTGTGTTGAAAATAGATTCAACATAGCAAAAAATTATATAAAATAAGATACCAGTTAAAGGAAAGCAATTAATAAAAAAATGCTAGTATAAATATATTGTAGCAGTTAGTGAAGGGCTATGGGGAAGGCGAGCGCTAGATAATCTCAGGAATTTGGATCATAGTTCTCAAGCATATCTAAATCTCTGATAACTTTGTTCCAACCTGCTTCTGTAAATAAACTTGTGGTGAAGCAACTTTTTGTGGAACAAAACTTGTGGAACTAAACTTTAATTTACTTGCTGCTGCTGCTTTTTGCAAATGCTGTAAATAGAGAAAGGCTCCTACCTTGTATTCCATGCATGCGCAAAAAAAACCCTATTTCCGGTACAAAGCGAGAAGCCAACAGTGACTTTAGTTTAGTTTTTATAGCCATGGTATTGTTGTGTGTGTATTAGAGTTGAATAATAATAATAAAATATATTAGTTAAAAATGAATGTGTTAATGCAAAATCATTTTAACTGCACTAATTGTATTAATGCGTGATTGATTGAGTATGCATGTCTGCTTGACTATTTAAAAAAATATATATAAATAAATAAAAATACGCAAAATTAAAACCTTTAATAAAACACACATTAATTTACAATGTCCTTTCTTTACTCAGATATATATATTTAAAAAATGCACTGAAAAATACTTTTTAATCAATAAACATTTGTTTTACTGACATGCAAGTCTCAAAAAAGCACCAAAATCCAATCCACCAATATATATATATATATATGCATGTGTGTGTGTGTGTGTGTGTATATATATATATATATATATATATATATATATATATATATATATATATATATATAAAACCACTGAGACCACTGTTGTTGTAATATATATCTTTCAGTATTGATGAAGAATTTCCAAATGTGCAAGCTGCCCATTCGACAGGCACTAAAACACTCACATACATCAGAGATGTGGCTTTTTGAACTGTGTGCTGATAACAAGCCAAACGGTCCCTGTCCTCTTTTTTAATAAAAATTTCAGTTCGCCTCACCACAGAACAGTTATCCACTTTGCCTCAGTACATTTTAAATTTGCTTTGGCCCATAGAGGAAGGCAGTGTTTCTGGTAGTGGATCATGATCACGCATGCCTTATTCTTTGCATGATAAAGATTTGCTGCCGAACATGGAGACTGTTCACAGAACGTGATTTCTGGAGATGTTAATGAGCCCATGCAATGATTTCCATTACAGATTAATGACTTTATACTCCCAAACATTTTTGGAAATTAGGGTTAAATTTTCATTAGTGATCATAGTCCTAAGTGCCTGATTTCTTTTCTTTTCTTTTTTTTATGTACACAATGTCAAAGTATTTGTATGTGTCCCTGCTTATGATTAGGACACTTGCATGCTAGTGGGATGCCGCTGGCTGAGAGGGGAACGAGTTTCAAACATAAAAACGGTGGCTTGGATGATCACTCTGAGTGATGGATTGCATAATTTTATAGATGGACTGGCCATTGGGGCCTCTTTTACCATCTCTCTTCTTACTGGCTTCAGCACCTCTATAGCCATTGTCTGTGAAGAATTCCCCCATGAGCTAGGTAAGAACAAAGTCCTCAGGAATTTGTCAGGAATGGCAGGATTTTTTTTTTCTTTCATTTCTTAGCAACCCTACTGAATAATGTGCCTGTTTCAAAACTGGCCTAGTTACTCTGGCTTTCTTTCTGTTCTTTTTGCTCTCTTGTTCTCTGTCTCTAGGTGACTTTGTGATTCTATTGAGCTCTGGTATGAGTGTCCCTCAGGCAGTGTTTTTTAACCTGCTCTCTGCTATGTGCTGTTATCTTGGCTTGGTGCTGGGCATCTTGCTGGGCAGCAACTTTGCTCCAAATGCCATCTTTGCAATTGCTGGTGGAATGTTTCTTTATATTGCTCTGGCAGACATGGTAAGCCATTTACAGTATCCCATCTTAATATGAACTGTATAACTGACTGTGAGTTTCTATAATGCAGTGTTTTTGTGTATATTAACTTGCACTTTGTGGTGAATTTTAGTTTCCAGAGATGAATGAAATAATGACCACACATGCCAGAGGACGCAAAGGAAAGTTCATATACTTTTTGTTTCAAAATGCTGGCCTGCTCACTGGCTTTTGCATCATCCTCCTCATCACCATGTTTGCTGGCGACATCAATCTGGGCTGAAATGAGTTTGAAGAATAAAAGGATTAAAGGGAGCAATGAATATGATTCGGCTGCACACATCCAGGGAGCACAGGGTTGATTATACCACAAGCAGAAATGAGTGTAGAAATTTGGACTTGGACTGTATTTCTATGTTTAACACAATCATGCATTTCAAGTAACAGTGTAGTATTAGAAAAAAATTGGAATTAAAACTTTCTTTCGGCTTCTCCCATTAGGGGTCGCCACAGCGGATCATCCACATGATTGATTTGGCACATGTTTTTACACTGAATGCCCCTTCTAATGCAACCCTCCCCAATTTATCCGGGCTTGGGACCAGCACTAAGAGTGGCTGGGGTTGTTTCCCTGACCGGGGATCGAACCCGGGCCGCAGCGGTGAAAAAAATTCTAGAAAAACACTAGAAAAAAATTGGAATTGATCATTTATTTTTGTATAATACATAATATATAATGTATAGTATATTTTGCACAGGGGCACCAAACACAAAGGTGCTCATAGTTCACGTTTGTCTTCGCTAGGTTTACAAATTTGATTTATGGGTACATAAACAATATAAACTACATACTCTGGCAACTCTCCCAGGCACCTATTTTTAGTGATCAAAGACTAGACCAGAGATAGACGTTTTCTGTTGATATAAATAGGGCAGTTCATAAAGTTCAACATGAGAACCGTATTGTTTCCTTGTTAGTTTGGTAACACTGTTAGCAAAAAAAAAAAAAAAAAAAGTCTGCCACACCCAATGCTTACTCTTATGCATGCCCAATATATAGTGCTGTGAAAAAATAATTAGCCCACGTCCTGTTTTCTCTAGGTTTGCTTTAATTACATGAGTTTTACAAGTTTATAGCTGCTTATACAAAATAAGAAAACACAAAACCTAGATTTTAATCGTTTATTTCATTTATTATGGGGAAAAAGTTATGCAACGCCCACTTTAAATGACTCATGTAAGGCAAATTGCTTCCTGAACTTGCTCACCTTTGAACAACAACATCACCTATAACAGTGGTCTCAAACTGCCGGTACGCAGGCCATGTACGGCTCACCCGCCCCCTCACTCTGGCCCGCAACCCATGTAAAATATAAAACCATAATCTGGCCAGCAAAAATATTTTACAAATATATTTTTGGTAATTCTTTTTTTTTATTTGCTTCATACAGAAATTACTGCTTCATATTAAATTGAAACAAAAACACGATTATATAAATGTAAAAATATTTGATTTATATATATATATATATATATATATATATATATATATATATATATATATATATATATTTATACACACATACACACACACACACACATACTGCTGTTTACATTTTTTAAGTGTGACAAAAATATGCTAATAATCGAATTTTAAGTAAATGAGAGCTAACATCTCAGCAAATAAAGTAAATTTCCAGAAAAACTGCACTTTCTTGTTTTGCTTAAATGTTAAAATGGCCCTCCAATGTGATGTCAATCATAGCACTCTCCCCCAGCCAATTTGAGTTTGAGACCCCTGATCTATTATAAATAAATGCTTCAGATGCTGTGCAGAAATCTTGGCCTATTTTTCTTTGCAAATTTGCTTGAATTCATGACTGTTGGGCTTTACGCTTCTTAAAGGTGCAGCATCTTACTAGGGTTCATCGAACTCAGTACTTTGGCTAGGTCACTTCAAAACCATGTTTCATTTGAACCAATCAGGAGTGAATTTGCTTTTGTTCTTGAATTGTGATCTTGCTGCACAATGGAAATGCATTTACACCTTAAATTGCAGACTGCTGATGACCGAACATTCTAAAGGATTTTCTCTTTTCAACACTACTGAAGTTTTATACTTTTGGAGATAATGGCATTCACTGTGATTTATTGGATTCCTGCAGCCTCAGTAATGTATTCCAGACAGATATATACAGTGAGGAAAATAAGTATTTGAACACCCTGCTATTTTGCAAGTTCTCCCACTTAGAAATCATGGAGGAGTATATACAGTATATACAGAAATCACAATATATGATTTTTAAACTATTTGTTTGTATGATACAGCTGCAAATAAGTATTTGAAAACCTGTCTATCAGCTAGAATTCTGACCCTCAAAGACCTGTTAATCTGCCTTTAAAATGTCCACCTCCACCACATTTACAGTGGAACCCGGTTATGTCGATGTCCTAGGGGGTCGCCAAAAAGCATCGAGGTAACCGATGATCGAGATAAACGAAAATCAAAATGGCGGCAATATATTAACGTGCTTGAAATTTCTTTATGTACATGATGTGCGTTAATAAATGCGAATGTGCATGCACGTGTTTTTAAAGGGTTTTTTTACACAACAGCATTGCCGCAATTTGTTTGATGAAGGCATGCTATAAAAATACATACAGTACATGTTTATCTGCCATGAATCCACCTGCCACGCCCCCTTCAGCGTGTCAGGTGCTTTCTCGGCCGCTTTCTCTGAAGCTCACGGCTTCAATCGCGCACATATGGTGCTCGTTTATCATCATCACCAGCTCCTATTTAAACTTCCACACTCTCACTGTCCGTTATTGTTGGTATATGTTGGTTCACGGCGGTCGTTGTTATCGCGCATGCGTATCCCGGTACGTGCCTTCCCACCGGCACTTTCTCAACGGCTGCGCTTTTCTTCCCAAAGCCGCGCCGCACCCCTACTAACACTACGAACACTAGCACTAACTAACAGCAGAGATTCACCAGTATACAACACCTGTAGCATCTGTAAGCCTTGATTTTTCCGACACTTCCGCAAGTTCTTCTGCGGCTGCACCGAGATAACCGACGTTAAATGGCAAATTTTTCCCCCTTGTTCTCGAGATATTAGGGTTCGGCGACATAAAAAAACATAACCGATAAAAAATGCTTAGAAAAAGCGACAATTTGGCGGTTCCACTTCAAAAACATCGACTTAATAGGGTTGTCGAGGTAACCAAGGGCAAGATAACCGGGTTCCACTGTATTATCCTAAATTAGATGCACCTGTTTGAGGTCGTAAACTGCATAAAGACACCTGTCCACCCCATACAATCAGTAAGAATCCAACTACTAATATGGCCAAGACCAAAAAGCTGTCCAAAGACACTAGAGACAAAACTGTACACCTCCACAAGGCTGGAAAGGGCTATGGGGAAATTGCCAAGCAGCTTGGTGAAAAAAGTTCCACTGTTGGAGCAATCATTAGAAAATGGAAAGATCCATGTAAGATCTCACCTCGTGGGGTCTCAGTGATCCTAAGGAAGGTGAGAAATCAGCCCAAAACTACATGGGAGGAGCTGGTCAATGACCTGAAAAGAGCTGGGACCACCGTTTCCAAGGTTACTGTTGGTAATACACTAAGACGTCATGGTTTGAAATCATGCATGGCACGGAAGGTTCCCCTGCTTAAACCAGCACATGTCCAGGCACGTCTTAAGTTTGCCAATGACCATTTGGATGATCCAGAGGAGTCATGGGAGAAAGTCATGTGGTCAGATGAGACCAAAATAGAACTTTTGGGTCATAATTCCACTAAACTAATTGGAGGAAGAAGAATGATGAGTACCATCCCAAGAACACCATCCCTACTGTGAAGCATGGGGGTGGTAGCATCATGCTTTGGGGTGTTTTTCTGCACATGGGACAGGGCGGCTGCACTGTATTAAGGAGAGGATGACTGGGGCCATGTATTGCGAGATTTTGGAGAACAACCTCCTTGCCTCAGTTAGAGCATTGAAGATGGGTCAAGGCTGGGTCTTCCAACATGACAATGACCCGAAGCACACAGCCAGGATAACCAAGGAGTGGCTCTGTAAGAAGCATATCAAGGTCCTGGCGTGGCCTAGCCAGTCTCCAAACCTAAACCCAATAGAGAATCTTTGGAGGGAGCTAAAACTCTTTGTTTCTCAGCGACAGGCCAGAAACCTGACTGATCTAGAGAAGATCTGTGTGGAATGGGCCAAAATCCCTCCTGCAGTGTGTGCAAACCTGGTGAAAAACTACAGGAAACGTTTGACCTCTGTAATTGCAAACAAAGGCTACTGAACCAAATATTAACATTGACTTTCTCAGGTGTTCAAATACTTATTTGCAGCTGTATTATACAAATAAATAGTTATAAAATCATACATTGTGATTTCTGGATTTTTTTTTTTTTTAGATTATGTCTCTCACAGTGGACATGCACCTACGATGACAATTTCAGACCCCTTCATGATTTCTAAGTGGGAGAACTTGCAAAATAGCAGGGTGTTCAAATACTTATTTTCCTCACTGTATA
Source organism: Silurus meridionalis (assembly GCF_014805685.1). Classification (NCBI taxonomy): domain Eukaryota; kingdom Metazoa; phylum Chordata; class Actinopteri; order Siluriformes; family Siluridae; genus Silurus; species Silurus meridionalis. The sequence goes on from NC_060885.1 coordinate 21,940,603, forward strand.
TAGTTTGTCTAGGCTCACATCTATTTTATGAAAGTGAACCTGTTCGCATGGAAGATACAAGATGGCATTTCAAACACAGATTAGAAATTTGACAAAAACAATGTAAATAATAAAGTTTTTTTTTTTAGTTCAGTACCACTCAAATGAAATTTGGGTTGTAGATATGTTATTAACAAGCATAAGAAAGGCTTGAGGAGTACACAATATAAACCTCATTTATATGCTAATCCTGGTCATCATCATGTGCAATATACTACAGCAGGGGTCACCAACAGGTAGCCTGCAAAGACCACATGAGTAGCCCTCGGGCCTTTTCTAAAAATAGCTGTTTCCTACTTTGTTAAATCATTTTTGATAATTATTATAAGAAATCATTAACATGATCAGTGTCTTCACATAGATCAATAACCACGATAAACAGATGCCACCCCAAAAAATGCTTTTTTATTGTTTAAGCTGTAAATCATCCTCCCACTTACTTTAAACACAGACTGAAAACATTTGCAACAATACAGTAGTTATATTTTTATTAATACATTTCATTATTTCAACATAAAACTCCATAAAAACAATTCCCAGTAAGTTTTTTGGTCTATCAGGCTATTAGCAAGAGACGGGGGAAATCAGCTAAACTAATTAATTAAGTGGCAAATGCAATTCCACAATAAACCAGGGAGTGAGATTCGAACCGCTGTAAAGCGAAAAATTACTGTAATATGTTGTGGAACAGAAAAAGTAAATAGCTGCATTGTCTATATAATCCACAATAAATCATATCTCCTCTGTATTCCTTCTTCATATTAAGCTGACAGTTTAGTTGTGAAGTATAGTGTCACATTTGAAAAAAACGTAAGCATGTGTCTAATTGGAATACTGTTGACAGTCAAAAATATCTCTCTCTCTCTCTCTCTCTCTCTCTCTATATATATATATATATATATATATATATATAAATCTTATTGTATGGTGATTTCAACAATGGACATTGTCCTAAAGCAACACTACGAAAAAAGATTTAAGTGTCAAGATTTTTCATTTGTCACAAACAGATTAAGATTAAGAATATACATTTTAGCATCATAAATGTTTCCATTTATGTTTATTAATAAAGGAGTGAAGCGAGTGACAGTGGCAAAACAGGAAAACTTTCTGAGATGATTTGAGGAAGAAACCTTGAGAGGAACCAGACTCCTCTGGGTGACAAGAATGTCCATTCATTATAGTTCCATGATCAACTGATGAGGTTATTAACTTTTTACTGATGGAGACTAGAGTGAAAATAAAATTTAACCTTCCACAGAAATATCATGAATCTTTAGGTCGTTCATGTGGAACCGTTTTCAGCTGCAGCTAGTGGTCTTCAAGTAAAGCGCACTCCGTCCAGGGGCAAATAAATCTTACTATCCAAAAAAAGTAGGGAAAAACCTAACGCTTACTTTTACTTGCACTATTTGTTGGACAATAATGATAATAACACAAATGGTTGTAAATGTATATTGATTTGCTGGATGTAAATTTGCTTTTAATAAAACAAAAAGTGGCCTATAAAAGTGTTGAATGTGTTGCTCCAAATGTGTTGCTGTTTCAGTAGGGATAAGTAGATCCAAAAGTATTAATATTTTATAAAACTCGTGTTGTGTAAACAGGATCAATTCTCACATTATATTTACAAGTGATTTTTACTTTGTGAATATAAAATATTTCATGTATTGTAAACAAGTCACAGCTGCACTGCATTCTCTACCTTCTGAGAACCTTTATACTTTATAGAACCTAATAAATTATTATTATTTCCCTATATTTTTTTACAAATTCTTATAAAGGGAAAGGAAAGTAGTTTGTCTAAATTGTAATGTTGTATATGTTCTAAATTCATATGTTTTCATGTAAAAAAATGAGAGAGAGAGAGAGAGAGCCAGTCTGAGTCAATTTAATATTATTAATAAAAAAAAATTTGTATCGGTATCGATAAATCCGGTATTGAAGGGATTGGTATCGGATCGAAACGAAAAAATAGTATCACCCGTTCTCAAGATGTGCTGGTTTGGATGAGAGAAGACTTTTACTCTGACAGGGATCCTGAACAGGGTGAAGGTTTTCGCCATGTTTCCTCACTAATAGCGGAAGAGGAGGACGTGCTTTTCACTCAGAGAAGGTTAGTACAAGCACATAACATTACGTTTCATTCATATATATATATATATATATATATATATATATATATATATATATATATATATATAGCGATGCATGTATTGAACCATGTGTATTAAATGCATTGCATACCACTTTTCCTTGTGGTGTGTTTGAGGTCTGTTTGTCCTCCAGAGTATCTTCAAACGGTGTAAAATTAGATCTTTATTGAGATCTCCGATTTCATGATATTTCAAAACCTAGAAAAGTGTTTTATACGTAATAACAGTGTGACGTCATCACGGGAATCAGAAACAATCACTACACACATGAGCAGTATGAGATCACAGTTTTAACTTAGAGCAAACAGAATTTCATCTTTTTCCAGCTCTTTGGTGTTTAAGGGCCAATTTCTCATTACAAAACTCACACTTTATTTCTCTCTCTTTACACACATTCATTCTCTCTCTCTCTCTCTCTCTCTCTCTCTCTCTCTCTCGGTACTTGCTGAGAGTTTGTGAGCGTGAACGCCGTTTGGGAAAATGACTTTCATTTTATTTTATCATAATTTTAACTCTTTCTCGATTTTCTTTAATATAAAAGATTACCAGAAAACGAGTTAAATTAGCGGAAACTTTTTTACGGAGTTTGTTTTGTGGCGGTTGCGTCCCTCTCTCGCTCCATCACGGCGTTGTGCATAAGTCTACCCCCTTCGCGTGCACGCAGATAGTACCGTCGGTTTCCTGTAGATGGCACTAGAAACACGAAAAGTTTGGTCAAACGCTTCCCTGATCCTCACACCAAACGTTTAATTTGACGAAAACGTATACAGCGCCCTGTAGATGGCAGTATAAACTCGGTAATCATTTGCTGGTGGATTTAACGTCAAATTAAACTATCAACATGATTAAATTAGGTTGTTTTATATACAGTTCACAGTAAGTAGAAACATTGTAAATGTAATCAGTCAACAGACAAATCTCTAACTGTCAATTTTTTTATGTTTTTATTTGTGTGTTGTCTTAGTTTGCAAATCATGAAATATGATTTTGTAATTGGGTTAAATGAATAATTATTTGATTAATAATTGGATATGGATGGCTTGAAAGTTTGCTAATAGATTTTCGAATAGTCTAGAACAGGGGGCCCAATACATTGATCGCAATCTACCGGCAGATGGCATGGCATTAAAATAAAATAAATATTGATTCATGCATTTTTATAGTAGGTAGATCATTTTGACTCTGTCATTTTATAAGTAGCTTGCATGCTAAAAAAAAGTGTGTGCACCCCTGCTCTAAAAGGTTTACCAATGTAATAAGCCAAAAAAATCCATAATCTAGCTACAATGCAGCGCTATATACAAATGTAACGCTAATACAACCGCGCTTTTTTTTTTTTACAATGTTATTTTTTCAATATTATTTTTTACAATTATTTTCTACAATTTAATCTTAATAGGTTCTGCTGCCATCTCAAAAGAGGGCTTTGTTCCTAGATCCTCTGGGAGAAAGCTCTGCAGAACTAAAACAATGCCATGATGTAACAAGGTATTTGAAGTTGTTTATCACAAAAATGTGCTTCAATGTGCAAAATTTATCTCTACATTAAAATGTGTTGTTCCACTATCGCAATAGACAATTTTAATTTTTGTAAAGACTTTTATGCAACAAATAGGATACACTTTTCCAAGGTGGTCCTGCGATTCACTGCCTCACCCAAAACAACAAGATGGCACATCCTGTGGGGTCTTAGCTTTGAAAGTAAGTCATTTAAAATAGCAAATTTATGTAATTGCCCTGAAATGTCAGTGCCCTAAAGTATGATCTCGGGGAAAACACAATTAAGTTGCTAATGATTGTGTTTTATTTTACTTTATAATAAAACTGCGTCTTTTATTATTTTCCTTTTTTAGTTTGCTGAATTTGTACTTCGAGACGAGCCAATTGTTTTCCTCAGAACACCAGAAGGAGTGGAAGAATTAAGAAAATCAAAAGTTGTCACTCTTTTCCAAAACAGCGGTACGTGTAATGTACTGTATCAGTCATAATATTACTATTTTTAATGTTTAGAAAAGAAGACTCCAATAGCTCTTTCTTTTACACGTCCTCCATGCATTGACTGCAAACTGCAACAAGTTCTTTCTTTACATTAAAATCTTTACATTCATCTGCCATCTTCTAAGCTTATCTTCGTCGCATTTTTAGGCAGCTGGTCAAGGCGCGGTTGAATTTTTCATATCATAGTTTGAAAGCAAACCGAACAATTCCAAATTCAACAATTCCCATTTAATGCTTCCTCGCGTTCTCTGTGACCACGCAACAGAATTCCAGTTCAGGGAAGTGCCTGCAGGATTTACAGAAAACTGCATCACTGGCTGTGCTGTATTCCAAACAACTGAAATTTCTCATACCATCACGAAGAAAAACATCGTATTTTTCCTAATATTGTAATAACTAGAAATCGTTGCAATTTTGGCTGCAATGGTGGCTCGTCCAGGTCTGACAGGTCCGGTGGTGAAGTTGATGCTTTTCTTTTACTAGCAGATGCTCCGTTTTAAATTGATGGCGGCCTAGGCTGTTTAGCAGGAGATTGAGGTGGTCCGGATTCATTGCTAGAGCTGGTTTCTTGCTGCAGTACAATTAGTATATCCAATTTAGACTTTTTAAAGTATTGACTAATTGATATCGGCATCACCATTAGAAATACAACTCAAATGCATGATAACTACTATTACGTCTTTACGCCGTGAAGCACAGTGGGCAGGAGTATCTGAAATTGACGAATCATATTTAACTTTTATTATTAATAAGCGTATTTGGCAAGTTGCTTTTAATGATTGTTTATATATAAATATATAAAGTTACACTGTGTGCACAATTATTAGGCAAGTGATTATTTTGACCATATAATAATTTTATCCATAATTTCCCAATTCCAAGCTGTATAAACTTGAATGCTTATTCGATTTAATGCATATCAGGTGATGTGTATTTGTGTAACGAAGGAGGGTGTGGCTCAAGGAGATCAACACCCTATATCAAGGTGTGCATAATTATTAGGCAGATTCTTCTCCTCAGGAAAAATGGGCCAAAAAAGAGATTTAACTGACTCTAAAAAGAAAAGATTGTAAAACGTCTTTCACTGGGATGCAGCACTCTTGAAATATCTAAGATATTGGGGCGTGATCACAGATTCAAACGTTTTGTAGCAAATAGTCAACAGGGTCACAAGAAACATGTTGAGAAAAAAAAAAAAGACACAAATTAACCGCCAAAGATTTGAGAAGAATCAAACACAAAGTTACCAGGAACCCATTATCTTCCAGTGCTGCCATATTCCACAACTGCAACCTATGAAGTATTCTGTTCTCAGAGACATGGCCATGGTAAGAAAGGCTGAAACCCGACCACCTCTGAACAGGACACAAGTTAAAACGTCAGGGGGGCCAAGAAATATCTGAAGACAGATTTTTCAAAGGTTTTGTGGACTGATGAGATGAGAGTGACTGTTGACGGGACCAGATGATGGGCTTGTGGTTGGATCAGTAACGGACACAAAGCTCCACTTCGACTCGGACGCCAGCAAGGTGGAGGTGGGGTACTGGTATGGGCAGGTATTATTAAAGATAAGCTAGTTGGACCTTTTCGGGTTGAAAATAGACTCAAAATCAACTCTCAGACCTACTGCCAATTTTTTAGAAGACACTTTCTTTGAGCAGTGGTACAGGAAAAAGTCTGCATCTTTCAAGAAGACTTAGATTTTTATGTAAGACAACACTCCATCACATGCATCAAAGTATTCCACTGCATGGCTTGCCAGTAAAGGCCTTAAAGATGAAAAACTAATGACATGGCCCCCTTCTTCACCTGACTTTAACCCTAATGAGAACTTTTGGGCCCTTTTTAAGCAGGAAATTTACTGTTAAGATAAACAGTACGCCTCTCTGAACAGCGTCTTGGGGCGCTCTGGTTGCGGCTGCACAAAAATTTGATTCTGACCAGATCAAGAAACTGAATGACTCCGTGAATGGAAGGCTTGTGACTGTTATAAAAAAGAAGGGTGGCTATATTGGTCACTTAGGTTTTCTTTTTAAAATTTCAGAAATGTTTATTTGTAATTTTTGAGTTTGTTTATTAGTCCCACTTTAACAGGTGAAAATAAACAAGTGAGATAGGAAAATCTTTGTTTTTTATTTAGTTGCATTATAATTCCATGTACTAATAGTTGCATAATAATGGTGTACATGTAGATATTCCCTTAAGAAAGCCAAAACATTACTTTTACTTTCTAAATGTTCAGGTTTGAGGGTTTGTTAACATTTTGGATTGACCAAGAGCACTGTAGTTATACAATAACAAAATTAATCCTCAAAAATACAACTTGCCTAATAATTGTGCACACACTGTAGAATGGGATTAGACAGTTATTGTTGTTATTATTGATAATTAAATTATAATTTGGAAAATCACTCATTTTCCACCCTTAGCTTCACCACTATTCTAAATTTGCAAACTATTTCAGAGAAGCCTCAAATTTCCTCAAAGGCATATGAGAAGCTGTTTGTGAAGTTGGACACTAAGGAAGGAGAAAAGGATTTGTACCAATTGGCCAGACAGGGGGACCAAGCTGGGAAGGAGCTACAAGGTGCTACAAGTTTGAGAGTGTGTTGAGAAGATGGAGGGAGTATTTTGAGCTGCTGATGAACGAGGAAGATGAAAGAGAGAGAGAAGGTTGGATGGTGTAAAGATGGTGAAGCAGGAAGTGGATAGAATTAGTAAGGAGGAAGTGAGAGGAGCAATTAAGAGGATGAAGAGTGGAATGTCGGTTGGACCAGATGACATACTGGTAGAAGCATGGAGATGTTTAGGAGAGTGGCAGTGGAGTTTTTAACAAGATTTTTTTTACAGGATTTTGGAAGGTGAGAGGATGCCTGAGGAATGGAGAAGGAGTGTGCTGGTAGTGATCTTTAAGAATGGGGGTGATGTGCAGACCTGCAGTAACTACAGGGGAATTAAGTTTATCAGTCACAACATGAAGTTATGGGAAAGAGTAGTGGAAGGCAGGCTGAGAGAAGAGGTGACCATCTGTGAGCAACAGTATGGTTTCATGCCGAAGAAGAGCACCACAGATGCCTTATTTGCTTTGGGAATGTTGATGGAGAAGTTAAGAGAAGGTCAGAGTGAGTTGCAGTGTGTGTTTGTGGATTTAGAGAAAGTGTACGACAGGGTGCTGAGAGAGGAGTTGTGGTACTGTATGAGGAAGTCTGGTGTGTCAGAGAAGAAGATGAGGGTGGTGCAGGACATGGTGGAGGTTAAACTGCACGTGTGATGTTGTATGGTTTAGAGACGGTGGCACTAAGTAAAAGACAGGAGGTGGAGCTGGAGGTAGCAGAGCTGAAGATGTTGAGGTTTTCGTTGGGAGTGATGTGGATAGACAGGATTAGAAACAAGTTTATTAGAGGGACAGCCCATGTAGGACATTTTGGAAACAAGGTGAGGGAGACGAGATTGAAATAATTTGGACATGTGCAGTGAAGGGACATGGGGTATATCAGTAGGAGAATGCTGAGGATGGAGCTACCAGGAAGGAGGAAAAGAGGAAGGACAAGGAGGAGGTTTATGGTTGTGGTAAGGGAAGGCATGCAGGTAGTTGGGTTGAAAGAGGCAGATGTAGAGGACAGGGGGGTTTGGAGAAGGATGATCCGCTGTGGCAGCCGAAAGAGGAAAAACAGAGACCTTATATATGATATCTCAAAAAGTGACGTTTTAATAGGGGAAATAAAATAAACTTGAAACTGTATTGTTAGAGCAAGTAAAAAATGCTTTAATTAGATCAAATGTTTGCTGTATTAAAGACATAGATGTGCCAAGCACATTCTTCTTTAGCATGGAAAGAATGATGCTTCACCTCCGTCCAGGAATAGATATATTACCGGCAGAATTTTAACAATACTTTTGGGAAACTGTTGGGAAGGACTACTATGAAATAATATTCGATTGCATGAGGAACAAGACACTGCCAAATCAGCTGTAGACGGGCAGTTCTTTCCCTTCTGCCTGAAAAAAGTGATCTGGGATTCTTAAAAACACTGGAGGCCAGTTTCGCTACGCTGTGTGGACTACAAGATTTTATCAAAATGCTTAGCAAATAGGCTTAAAAGTTACGTGGGCACATTGATTCAGAAGGCCCAAACTTTCTGTATACCAGAAAGGTCAATTATGGACAATCTGTTTTTAATTTGAGATGTTATTGACATTGGTCTTGTTAGGTTCCCTGGTGGTCCAGTGCTTAGGATGCCGCTCTCACCGCTGCGACCCGGGTTCGATCCCTGGTCAGGGAACCAACCCCAGCCACTTTCAGTCCCGGTCCCAAGTCCAGATAAATGGGGAGGATTGCGTTAGGAAGGGCATCTAACGTAAAAACATGCCAAATCAAACGTGCGGAGGATCCGCTGTGGCGACCCCTAACGGAAGAAGATGAAAGAAAGTTTTTATTGACATTGGTCTTGTTAAAGAACTTAACTTGGGTATCCTTCCAATAGATCAAGAAAAAGCATTTGACAAGGTGGATCATAATGATCTCTTCAAGGTGTTGTTAAGCTGTATAATAATATTTCAGGTCAGTTTTCCTATACGGGCAGCTCTATAGCTTGGCTATAGAACCTTAATTGTTTAAGCTTAGAAGGGAGCTTAATGGATCCGCTGTGTTTCAATTCCAGGTACTGGTGAGAACTTAAAAGTGTATTTGTCGGCATCGCAGATGATATAACAGTTTATATTTCTGAGCAAAATAACGTTGCGACTTTAAATGTATTTATACAGTATGAAAGAGCCTCCACGGCGAGGTCAACTTTGCCACAGATTTTGGGACTCACAGCTAAAAATGCCCTACCTAACTTTAAATGTTAACAGTTCCTGATAAAAGTGGACTACATAAACAATTCAAATATCTTTAAAAAGAAGACACTTTCAGCTTTACTGTCCATTATTCAAAGTTGATATTGCTCAAAGTGATTATTTTTTTTCCCTGAATTGAATTTTTTATTTCTTCATATATAAATACATTAGTCCTGGAAAAGTACTGGGTTGAAAGCCACATGTCTCATGAGTTTATATTTTACATTTCGTGAAGATTTTCATAAAAAAATGAGATTCTTCTAAACATTTATGTGACTGTCTGATCCTTTTCTCCCTCCCCCCTGTTTGAGAGCCACCTGCTAAACTCAGGTGGCCATTCATGCTCTATTCATACAGTCTGCATAGAAATAAATGGCTGACCATTAAAGGCTTTTGTTATACATGTTTGGGGCTATTGATATTGAGTTGGCATTCAAATTGATGACTAGGTAGCCAGACAAGCTATTGTTTTACAGTCATGGCCATTGATATTGATGTCCGCTATTCCAAGCCCAACAATACACACAGACACATACACAATTACTTTTCAAGAATTTCTCTTTTAAAAACAAACGAGCAATAAAACCTATAAAATCGTATACATCTGTAAAGGGAAATATATTGTAACTTACAGATGTAAAATAGCATCTCCATGCAGATCTCCAAGTCTTTGTTGTTATAAGAATATTTTCCACATCGCTGCTTTGTGCAAATCTCCGATAAAACAACTTTTTTGGCTGTCCATTTTTGTTCTTTGTTTTCTTTTTTTGTAAACAAAGTACAGTTAGCACGACCACTTCCGGGTTTGTGTGCAGGTGTAATTGTTTGTAATACTCAACCAAGTGGTGAATAAAATACTTCCATATATCGTTAGACTACTGCACTCATTGGCTACATTTCCCATCAATCATTTTTTTTCCATAATGCTACTGGCTGGAAATAAAAGGTTTGAAATCATAGCAGGTGCATAATAAACGTCACCTGGACACCTGCCTATGGATTGTAGACTCAAGCCCGAGATTCCGACTCTCTTACTGCATTTATTTATTTATTTTTTTAGTGCGTGGTCTCATTTGTTTTGTGACAGTATATGCCATGTTTGTTTTTTTTTACCAGCAAGATGTCGTTTTTTATGCAAAAGTTACACTGATACACACATTCAGCAAATACATTTGTAATAAGTTTCCCGTTGAAAAACAGTGATCCGAAATCGCTGCTTGAGGCTTAGACCTTTTAGAATGGTGTATAGTTAGTCATGGTTACTCTTTTTCCTTTTTATGTAATCTATTGCTAAACAATAACACATGAGAACAATGGGATATCGGCGCGCGTCGCTGACGACTAAGGGGTTTTAAATAAACTGCTAGACTCCTGGTTCCAGGGATTTGAAGAAGAGTTTTCAGATGAAGTGCTCATTGGGGGACTTAAAGATGGATATTCGAATAGACGGAAAGTGTGTTTGCTAAATTACTTGATAGGAGCAGCAAAGTTGACGGAAACAGGTTCTGCAGCTGGTTTCCACAAATTTCTCAGATGTTTAAAGGTGTAGTGGCCGGAAGGTTAAAGATTGAGGTTTTTATATTACAAACTTAAAAATAGTTTTCTGAAATGTCTTTGGGTGCGCGTGTGTGGGTGTGCGCGCGCATGTGTGGAACAGCCGAAGAAGTGGGCGGAGTCTATCAGCCCAATGACTTGTCATTTAAAACACTCTAATACACACATACTTTTTTCTTTCTCTCTTTAATCTTTTTCATTGTCTCTCACACACACACACACACACACACACACACACTCTCACACGCTTAATCCCTGTCTCTCTTGTTTGAGATTGAATAAAACAAATCTTTGAGGATCAGCAGTACAAGATTTGTAAGTAAAGTTACTATTTTGAAAATCATTAAGTTTTGTGATTTTATTTGACATCAAACAAAAAAGATATTTCAGTTTGTCCAATAGTGTATAGAACATTATAAAACTTTGATCATTTTGTGGTGGTATATTAAGGTTTTTTTCTGTATTTAGTCACTTTTCTGAAATAGACATTCCTACTTCAGTAAATGTGAATTCTTTTCTATTCTTTCATGCAGCTCTGGATAAACGGAAAGAAACATAGATGCAGGTTTAACCTGTTGTTGTATTCACTATTAGGACATGAACACTCAGTTTTGCTTGCCAGAGTAATTTCCTTTGTTTACACATCACATTAAATGCATGTAGTACCTGGACTTTCCTGTGAACTTTATAGCATTGTTGTTTTTTTTTTTTTTCCTGCACAGAGAATTTAAATGTCATTCCGTGTATTTGCTTAACACTGTAAGTCTACATGAAATCTTTAAATTTTTGCTGAAGACCGAAGGTCAAACTAGACACCATTTATGATGTTGATATTTTACATCCCTATTGGGACCACTGTATCCTTGCTTTTTACGTGACTTACAGGATTTTTTGTTTGTGGTGCATACATTCATGCTGTCAGCTTTTAGCCTCATGTATATGGTTTCCATTTTAAAGCTCACCTGTTCAGCCCTGGGGCTACTTCCTCGAATGTTCAGTTGTAATCAGTGACACCGTGTGGTATTTTTTTTTTGAAGGTCATGGCAGAATTGCAGATCCGTCGCTACAAGGATGATGACAAGGAAGACGTGAAGGAGATCTTTATGCTTGGAATGAGTGAACATGTGCCATCCTCATGCATGTATGTGCTGAAACAGCCGCCCACCCAGATGCTGCTAGCGTGTGTGTTTTGCGCACTGCTGGCTAGCTCTAAGTCCATCCTGCTGCCCGTCCTGGCTGTTACGCTGCTTCTGGCTGCAGGACGCCAACTAATCATCTACATGTTCTCCAGGTACATCCAAGTTTGCCTGCAAAAAGACCTTGACTACATCCAGGAAACGTATGTAGATGCTGTTAACTCGTGCTTCTGGGTGGCTGAGTACCAGGGTCGCGTGGTGGGCACAGTGGCATGCCTTCCTGCCGAGCAGAATAAGGTCTGCCTGGAGCTTAAGCGCATGTCGGTGATGCGTTCTTACCGTGGGAGGGGCATCGCCAAAGCACTGTGCCGCACCGTGGCCGACTTCGCTCAGCAGCGGGGCATTCCAGCTGTGATCCTCTATACCTCTGTTGTACAGACAGATGCTCATAAGCTATATGAAAATGTGGGCTATAAGAAGGTCAGAGAGTTTGTTGCCCCAGAGTTCATGGCCAAGATCACTAACTTCACTTTATTCGAGTACAGGCTTGACCTGCAGCAACCAGGAAACTGATGGAACACGCTCCATTAAATTATTTTGTTTATGCATTTCAATTGCTTCTCTCTCACATATATAATTATTTTGATGATCAATTAATCGGACGACCCCCCCCCCCCTTTTTTTTCCTTCAATTAATCGGATTAAAAAAAATACTTTTTTTATTAAATTTTTGCTTATTATAATGATATAAAACCATAATTCAGGGTATTGTATGTATAAAAGTGTACTTAAAGATACTACAAAAGCCACATGTTGAGATTAACTATCTTTAATTTAGACATTTGAAAACTTACGGTAGCTGCAGGAGCGCATGCGGAATTTTCCTTTGAACAATTTCACTCATGCTGAGTTGTTTGTTTCTGTAAAAAATAAATAAATAAATAAAAACAGCATTTGAGTATGCAAGGTGGAGCAATTTGTGTAAATCAACATTTGTATTTTGCAGATGGTAAGTTGACAACCATGTTTAAAAAATCTATATGAAATATGATACACACGGCTTTGACAATTTTGGTTTTTTTTAATTACATTTTGTTTATTTGTGCAGGTAGAAGCATCTAGAATATATAATAATTTTTTACTTTGGTATAATGATTAAATATATGCATAATATATATGCAAATGCATAATATATGCATAAAGAAAATATACAAACATCAGGAAAGCATTTGAACGTAGTAAAGCCGCAGTAAATCACGTTTGAAAACAGATGTTACTGTTGTATTAGAAAAATAAATATGGCTTGGTGTACAAATGCATCATCTTTCGCTGAAAACCACAACAGTGATTAAAAATGTGATCGTTTACTGCTGCTGTCATTTGCTGCTTTTAGATTTAGTGTTTGTTCCACTGTTGCGAGCGAACTGATGACGCAACCTGATGTTCTCGGGTCACGGCAGAACAGATCCAGTGCGACTGTTCCGAAGTTACAAACAATTTATACAATAGCACTTCATTACACAATACCAATTTTACATGATGAGGATTCTACAGTTTCTGCTCACCGTGTTGATGTTTCACCTTCATCTGTGACACCAGTGTGTTTTCTTTTCGTGCGCTCGTGCATCACTCTGGTACTTTCATGCCACACGTGCTCCGTTTTGCATTACTACCAGGTAAATGTTTCTTTTTTCCGTTCATTATAAAATGCTCCCATGATAGTGTATCATATAGTCTTATAGCCTTTCGGGTGATATTGTCCATATTTTATCCATTTAATGTATGTCAATTAGAAATAAATTATACAGATTTCTGTCATTAACATCAATTTCATTCTTTGCACTGGCCCGAAGCATACCGCATTTGGGTTGGATGCATAATTTAACTTTAATTGAAAAATCTTCGTGTCTGTTATTGCAGTTGAAATGCCCTAGGTGGAGCTGTTGTAGGGAAGGAAATAATCATGTGACAAGCTGATCATGATCATATGGCAAGCTCATGTTTCAGAATAAAGTGTAAGGGTAAGTTTTAATTTTCAGTGTTTATTGTCTCTCAGTTCTAGTTATAAATATTCCAAATAAAGCTTTAAACAGATCACTTAGATATTAATGTTGCTTTGTTTTTCACCTGAGTATGCAACAGTACTTATTCTAGTATTTCATATTTATGGTGGTTGTTGTTTTTAGTAGTGTTTGTAAAGTACAGTACTACTCTTACAATGCTGTGGCCCACTAGGAATATTTCGGCGCTTCACTGCTCCCGCATTTTTTGTTAATTTAATTTTTTTATTATTTATTTATTCTTAATTTTTTTTCTTTAATTTTTGTATTTTTCTTACTTCTTCCGACCAATTTTCGGCGCGTAACTTGTCCCGCAGTTTTTGTCCCAGCACCACGGGTGGGACCTCCAAAACGTGCGGCCTGTTTGTGTGAGGTGTGTGATTACTTTTATAAGCATTCGCCCAGCGCGTTTCCGCTCACGTGACGAAAACGCGTTTTTTTTTTCCCCCATAGAAAATGAATGGGGCATTACTTTCGATCGTCATATCTCGGCCCTTAAACGTCCAACATGCACATATCGCATATCCACTCGTAGGAGGTCCAGAGCGGGTCGCAACTACATGGTCCTGGATTTCCTGATCCGCTCGGAATGCCGGGAATTCCGCCTCAAACCGGCCCCATAGAAAATGAAGGGGGAAAACGGTCAAAAAATCCCCTGCTCGGCCGGTGTCCGCCCGACACGCAGTTACGACATATCCACTCGTACACCCCCCGTTCGTCGAATTACCCCGGCCACGACGAGCAGGGGGGCAAATGATCTCTCCCATAGGAATAAATGGGAAAACACATAGGATTCCCTTACATTGACACACATACAGTAAATGAGCCAGGGCAAAGCACAAAAACCCCAGGCATGCCATACATCAATCTAACCAGCCCGGTGGGTGCAATTGCATTATGGGAGATGCTAGAACCCCATAATCAAGGGGGGGCAATAAGCGGGGGAGTAAAAAATGTAGGAAGGAGACGTGTGACATATCGACGGACTCAGCCCAGCATAGAGAGTTGCGTTATGGGTTATATAGTGATCTCACGTGACGTCACATCAAGCCACGCCCACACCATTAGCTCGAATGGGGCACAAAACAAACATGCTCGGACACGGGCCGCGTTTCGTCACCTCGAAATAAAAGCCACAAACCAAGCGTGTTAGGCATCGACACGCTCGTCTCTCCCAGTACAAAAACAACGATCGGCACTAGGAACAACACGGCCGGGGTGTGGAGTTTCGCACCGGCAAGCACTACTCACATTTACTCAGGAAATGTCCCGTTCTAGTTTTCATTAACTTTGTTATGCAAGAACTGGTATGTCTTTTGTTCCTGTTTCTGTGTCTCAGATGTGGTACCAGATCCGTGAATATGAAGACAAGGACTACTCTTCTGTGAGGGAATTATACTCCACAAACTTTCGAGAACATAAAGGGGCTGTGTGTATCTTGACCCTGAAACAGCTCTGGGTGCAAAGTTTACTGCTTGGACTCTTCATCTTCTTCTTCTTCATGTTCGGCTCTCTTCTGGCCTCTATACTGTGCCTCAGTGGCGTTCTGCTGGCTGGCAGGTTTGCTGTTTTGTGTATTTTTGAACAAGGAGTACAACTCGGCCTCAATGAAGACCTGCGGGACATTGGAGCATCCTACATGCAGCCAGGGCAGGTCAGCTGTTTTTGGGTAGCTGAGACTAAGGGCTGCTTAGTGGGAACTGTGGCAATATTACCCTGTGTGACCGAGCCTGGAGCATGGGAGTTA